>NW_007379285.1:45884-58747 GCF_000475195.1 Diaphorina citri | reverse complement strand
TTTCCTCTTTGAAAATAAAAGCGAGGCCAGGGGCGATCCATATGCGGTCAAAAGTCGTACGATTTTTATTACTTGCTTTACTTTTGGCCATATATTTGGTAGGTATACTAGGTAAATTCAGCACAAAATGGTCAAATTCACAAATGACATCATGAAAATGTCCCGTTCACCAAAAGGAGGAAAAAAATAAATGAATAACTTTGACAACTTGGCACCCATAGATATAGGTACTTATGTTGTGTTTGTCATTGCTCCATACTTAAATGTCATTTTTACATACTCTTCAAGGCAATAGGACCTATTTGATTATGTAAGTAGCTAATTATCTGTTATATGTTATCTGTTTTATGTTCTGTTATTTTTGTTCTGTATAATTATCTGTTATATGAAGTACCTGATAACCTGATTCCAATTCTGTGCTGAAGTCCCAAAAATACCAACATCCTAAATCAAATCCTGACCAAGCCTTTCCGTATACTAATACTCTACTTCTCGTTACTCAAGTAATCCATCGAATTAAATGTGTACTTGATAAATCACAACCACTTATCGACTTTACTTGATAAATCATAACCACTTATCCATGTCAACAAGCAATGGGGACAATAAATAAGGGGAAAAATATACAAAAAAGATTTAATGTACAATATTTTATAAGACGACAGAACATTATACACAATTTTCTACATATTCATAGCATTTTCCTGAAATTTAACATGAGGGTCCTCACGAGGCTGTGGGGTCATTTTCGGAAAAAGTTTTCAGCTTTTCAGGGAAAAAGCTGCTGGGAAATAAGCTTGTATATGTTGATGTAAAATCTGGAAATGATTTGAAAAAATCGACCCGGAGATTAAAATAAATTTTCAATCGGGCTTCTTTCCTCGAAATATTAGGAAACAAATGTCCACTATTTACCTACCGGTGATTATTAGTTGTCATCATCATAAGTGGTAGGTATATTATAAGTTTTCCCTCGATTTCAAGAACTCACCGTAACATACATATGAATTCATATCACGAGTAGGTATACTGTATACACTGTATAGCTAGTTAGGTAAGTGGATGTAAAGAAATGTAAATTGCATTAAGCATGCTTCAAGTTCTGACCTGGGGGTGGAGATGCAACATGCAGAGAACAACATACAGGGTGTCCACAATCTACTGTAACTATACGGTATACGCACATCTTATCGTCCCGAGATCGAAGAGAGAAGGCCAGTAGTTCCAAGAACGAACCTTATCTGTCTAGTATAAAATCCACCCCGGGCGGAAATCTAACCCACGACTTAGCGATTACAAGGCATTATTTCCCGAGATCGAAAAGAGAAGGAAGACAGGATAGGAGAAAACCAGTCGTTCCGAGAACGAACCTTATCCATTTAGGGCAAAGTTCTCCCCGGACATTAATCGAACCCGCGACCTAGCGCTTACAAGGCAGACGCTACCCTCCACGCTAACTAGGTTGGAGTAAAGTTTTATTAAAGTACCTATAATGCCTAATATTTCCATCCTAATGTGCTATACGGCAGCCAGTTTCGTGACACACCGTAAACACTGTTTACATACTTCCTTTTTTTTCACTTTCCTTATCACTCTTTTTCCTCGCTCTTCTTTTTCCTTAGTCGTTTTTCCTTATCCTCATAATTCACATTGAATAAATATTTGATCTCCCTTCCTTGGGGTTCCTGAGGAGATGTCAATGTTTGAAAAATGATGCACGGGTCAAAAAAACAGCAATGCTGACGGGAGGTAAAGTGTTGTCCATCTAACTGACGAGACTCTTTCATTTTATTGATGTATTACAGACGTCCTAGGTGTAGAGGTAATAGAAAGTGTTAAAGTGCTATAGCTTCCTGATTTGCTGCAGTCAAAGTGGTAAAACTGGTTACCTACTTTTTGCAACGAGATAAGAGAGAGCTTCTTCTCAAGATTTTAAAGAAGAAGTAAAGAAAACCCCCCGAACAAAATGCAGAATGCCATGACGGGTGGTAAAGTTTTGTCCATCTAACTGACAAGACTCTTTCATTTTATTGATGTATTACAGACGTCCTAGGTTTAGAGGTAATAGAAAGTGTTAAAGTGCTATAGCTTCCTGATTTGCTGCAGTCTGGTTACTTTTTGCAACGAGATAAGAGAGAGCTTCTTCTCAAGATTTTAAAGAAGAAGTAAAGAAAACCCCCCGAACAAAATGCAGAATGCCTCTCTCAGAATGACTAAGAAAAACTGCCGCGCGATTACTCCGCGAACAAAAACACAAAAGGAGCACAAACTATTGTAGACACAATTTTTTATCTTAATGGAAACAATTTGATGGCAAAAGAAAATGAAAAACTTGTTGGGGGAAATGAAAAATGTACTAGACATACAAATGAAAAAAATCTCCTAGACACACAGAGTCGAGAAAATTTATGTGCGAAATAAGAAAGAGAAAAAGTTCTCACGAATAAAGAAATATAAAGAAAACAATTTGATGGCAAAAGAAAATGAAAAACTTGTTGGGGGAAATGAAAAATGTACTAGACATACAAATGAAAAAAAATCTCCTAGACACACAGAGTCGAGAAAATTTATGTGCGAAATAAGAAAGAGAAAAAGTTCTCACGAATAAAGAAAGAAAAGAAGTTGTAATACTTCTTCAAGATGAGAAAGATTTTGTACGAGAGAAAATAATATATGAAAATTAAGTTTGTAGGCACAATAAATAGAATAATCCTGAAAGATAGGCTATAAAGAAAGAAAAAGAAAAGAAGTTGTAATACTTCTTGAAGATGAGAAAGATTTTGTACGAGAGAAAATAATATATGAAAATTAAGTTTGTAGGCACAATAAATAGAATAATCCTGAAAGATAGGCAGAAGATGGAAGGTAGCTATCTGGATAATACCGAGATAAGTAGGTAAAGAAGATATCAAGAGAAAATAACTTGAGACTGGAGATTTTTCGCTGTCATTTTACTGCTAAGAGTATACTAAGATGTTAATAAGTTATGGAATCTGTTTCACAATTCTCACTCGGAAAAAGAAGACGTCCATGAAGGTGTCAGACTCTTAGGATGGAAAATCTTCTGTGAGCAGAATTGTATGATTATACTGATTACATTATACTCATGTTGGCTACTCACGCTCAGACCGCCTGACCGTCAAAACGTTGTATGTGTCTGTGGCTTTACAAGCCGCCACAAGCCGCCACATTTTAACTCAACGTCCGGCGTTCCTCAAGGATACAAAATATTCCCTCCACCACTAGTCACCAAATATTCCAGCTAAGTAAGTCCTAATGCTGGAGAGAAAACGCTCCAGATAAAGTCAAGAAAAGAGCTCATGAGAGAGGAAAACTCTCCTTGGAAAACGAATAAATTTACGTAACATTTCACATTTCTACCAAAAAAAAGTGCTGAAAAAGAATACAACCATTGTTTACATTACACTCGATTCATATAATCTTCTTTGCTACACAGATATACCGTCTGGATTTGTTTGCTGGGAGAATGTTTAGGGACTTCACGTTTTGAAGGATGATACCTTACTTTCCGAAAGATAGAAGCAAGTGAATTTATTCCGTTTTCCGTTTTTTCCCTAAAAGGATATTTCCAACGGATATAAATAATACGTATATGTATATGAGGATATCTAAAGGGTACAATTTTTCCTTCTTCTTTTTCGTTCGTCCGTTTCTTTTGTTTGGTTCAGCAGAAGTGGCTCAAAAGTCAGTTGGTAAGATTTGACCTGTACGATTTTACTCCTACAATTCCTACTTACAAACTGGCAAAGATCTCAACTCATTTGTAATTTAAATAGCTACTTGAAACTTAAATTAACCTGTGTGATTAACAAGTATACAAGTATGTATGTAGTTAACCAAACCCTCTCCTATTTCATCCATCACCTATATTTTCTTTTGTACCTGTAGGTTTATACCTACTTATTTTATAGAAGTGTAGGTATTATCAACTATTGTAGTAAGTACCTATTTAGCTATTTATAATATAGTCTATCTATACCTATAATATCTAGAATCTAGGTATCTACTTCATGTTTTACAATGGAGCAATTGCAAATGGGTAAAAATTATAAATAAATGGTCGATTCCTATGTAAAAAAATTGGGAAAAAAGGTCGAATTATGGCCGACCTTTATTTTTGTAAGAAAGGCCAACAAGAATACCTTTACTTTGTTTGTGAAGAAATGTTTAATTAAAAGGCATAATAATCAAGGAAAAATAGCATCCGAAGTAAAACTTCTTTCTCATAACTAATTCACAGAATCGTAAAAAAGAAAAACTCGAAATTTTTTTCACTTTCTGCACTACCTATTCTTTTCCATATTTATAATCGGAATCAAAAAAGTTTTTACCCCTCCAAACTGAATTTTTACCTACCCCTTCAAAATGAGTTTTTACCCCTTCAAAAATTAAGTCATGAACAAAACCTTCCCTGAATGAAGAAAAAAAGCTGGAAAAAAACTTTGAACAAATTTCCTCTGTTTTTCTTGGAAGTATGATTAAATTATTAAAATTAATAATTCACCTCCGAAATAAGATCACGCCTTAGGCCAAATTTAATTGAAGGAGCGAAGTGAATTTTGAGTTTTACCTGGACGGATTTACATTATTTAGTTTGTCTGTCTGTTTGCTTGTTCCGCTCCAAGTAACAAATCGTTTGTCAGAGTTTGATGAACTTTGGCAAATATTATGTTGACTACCTGAAGGGCATATTTGCTTTTTAGGTTGTGGAATCGAACTTGCCCATTGGGGGCCTTTAGGAGCCCTTTTAAACCTTCATTAAGTCATGAACAAAACCTTCCCTGAATGAAGAAAAAAAAGGTGGAACAAAAACTTTGAACAAATTTTCTCTGTTTTTCTTGGAAGTCTGATTAAATTATTAAAAATAATAATTCACCTTCAAAATAAGAGCACGTCTTAGGTCAAATTTAATTGAAGGAGCGAAGTGAATTTTGAGTTTTACCTGGACGGATTTACATCATTTTGTTTGTTTGTTTGTTTGCTTGTTCCTCTCCAAGTAACAAATAATCGTTTGTCAGAGTTTGATGAACTTTGGCAAATATGTTGACTATACCTGAAGGGCATATTTGCTTTTTAGGTTGTGGAATCGAACTTGCCCATTGGGGGCCTTTAGGAGCCCTTTTAAACCTTCTGAAATATCTCTCATTATCTCCTCTCTCTCTCTCTCTCTCTTCGTTTGCATTTCTAAGGTGATTAAGTTACTTTGAATGGAAATTGCAATTGCATCTTTTAACACAGAGGCCATTATGGAGAACATAAACGAGAGAGAGAGAGAGAGAGAGAGAGAGAGAGAGAGAGAGAGAGAGAGAGAGAGAGAGAGAGAGAGAGAGAGAATGAAAATTAGGTTTGTAGGCACAATAAATAGAATAATCCTGAAAGATAGGCAGAAGATAGAAGGTAGCTATCTGGATAATACCGAGATAAGTAGGTAAAGAAGATATCAAGAGAAAATAACTTGAGACTGGAGATTTTTCGCTGTCATTTTACTACTAAGAGTATACTAAGATGTTAATAAGTTATGGAATCTGTTTCACAATTCTCACTCGGAAAAAGAAGACGTCCATGAAGGTGTCAGACTCTATCACTTTTTTGACATCAGGGGATCCCAAAACGGATATTTCCAACCATTTCCCGATTTTGAAAATTTGGACCGATTGCAATACTTTCATTACTAGTATAGCTCCGCTATACTGTAGTAATAGAAAGTAAAAAGGGTGTAAAGAGACATTTGAAAATTACATGGGATGCTGGTAGTGGAGGTATTAGTGGAGTTTGCAATCATAAAAATGTAATTCCTGAATGCTACCTACCTCTTCGTGCAGTTTTTTTTTACCGGGTGTTTTGTAAATCTGTGTCCCAAATTTCCCCATCTTCAAATGTATCAAGGTAGGAGCAATCGTTTCAATAATAAAGCTGTTGTTTTCCTTTTGCTAGCTCCCTAACCCTAACCCTAACCCACAACTCATAATAGGTAAACTAATTTTGCTAGTGTTAAAATTAATCCTTCTTGTTCCATTTTCTTTGTTTCAGGTGAGACAAGTAGTCAAATTTCAAGTTCAAGTGCCATACTTCAGGTAGTACCGAGACATGTTAGGAGCAATCGTTACAGTAATAAAGCTGTTGTTTTCCTTTTGCTAGCTCCCTAACCCACAACTCATATAGGTAAACTAATTTTGCTAGTGTTAAAATTAATTTTCTTGTTCCATTTTCTTTGTTTCAGGTGAGACAAGTAGTCAAATTTCAAGTTCAAGTGCCATACTTCAGGTAGTACCGAGACATGTTTAGTCAGAAAATAAACCCATATTTTAAGTAGATACTCAAAAAAGTAAATATAAACCAAATGATATCGAATAAAATCATAACAGTTCCTTCCTCTTTACTAACAAACCCCAGCTTCCAAGAATTAGATGCCAACATAACAGAGTCTCATAAAAAACCATGAAACCCTAAACCAAAATTTAGCAACATTCAAAGGCAATTTAGTTTTTTTTCTCCTTTTTCTGTGACGGAAATAGTAAAAAGAAAATTATTATTGAAACAAAAAAGTAAATATACACCAGAAATGATATCGAATAAAATCATAACAGTACCTTCCTCTTTACTAACAAACCCCCAGCTTCCAAGAATTAGATGCCAACATAATAGAGTCTCATAAAAAACCATGAAACCTTAAACAAAAATTTAGCAACATTCAAAGGCAATTCAGTAGTTTTTTTATTCCTTTTTCTGTGACGGAAATAGTAAAAAGAAAATTATTATTATTAAAAATATTATTATTTTGTCGCCTCCTAATGACGGTGGTGGAAATTAATGATGAATGTCGTCAAATTCCCTTTAAGATGAGCTATGAATTATTTCCGCAAAGTCATAACTTTGGATCGGGGTTGTGTTTTTAGGGTCTTTTGGGTTACTACTTGCTGAACCTTTGTATGAAAAGGAACACATGTATCCTTGTCACAAATGTCGTTTTCCGGTTTAATTCCATAACTTAACTTGGACTCGAACCACTAACCTTCATTTTTGAGGGAGAAACCCAAAAGTTTGTGGGTCGGAGTTTTGTCTTTCGGATCCCTGGGGCCACTAGGAAGCTTCTAACTATACGAAATCTCTTCTTCTTCTTCTTCTTTTTCTTATTATTCTTCTTATTCTTCTTCTTCTTCTTCTTCTTCTTCTTCTTCTTCTTCTTCTTCTTCTTCTTCTTCTTCTTTTTCTCCTCCTCCTTCTTCTTCATCTTGGGGAAGAAACTCAAAAGTTTGTGGGTCGGAGTTTTGTCTTTCGGATCCCTCGGGCCACTAGGAAGCTTCTAACTATACGAAATCTCTTCTTCTTCTTCTTCTTCTTCTTCTTCTTCTTCTTCTTCTTCTTCTTCTTATTCTTATTCTTCTTCTTCTTATTCTTCTTCTTCTTCTTCTTCTTTTTCTCCTCCTCCTCCTCCTTCTCCTTCTTCTTCTTTATCTTCTTTTTTTCCCACTCGACTTTCTAATGTTGAATTTCCCTCTCCATATTAATCAGTGTATTAGTCCCAGATTTCTCCTCTGCAGTTCTTTCTATTTCTCCCGTGTTCTAATTTCACACCAAAGTCTCTAAACATTTCCATCTGAGCCCCCGCGGGGGGGCGGCGAGAAAACTTGCTGCATAAGTTTCAGCGAATATTTACAGGTGGTTGTGGAGAAACTTTATGGAGAAAACTATGGATAATAATATCTTTGTAGAGAAATCTTAGATCTGAGTTATATTTTTGTACCCAACAGGAAAAACGGGGAAGTGAAAAAATGTTTTACAGGGTGAGAAAAAAAAAATTGTTCTTAAATTTTCGAAAAACATTGCAATACAGGAAATATGATTTTGTCCTACAAATTTCCCATTTTATGGGGGGGGGATCGAAAATTTCTTCCTAATTTCTCTCAGGTAATAAAGCCTATACAATTCTATTAAAATTTATTATTCTACCTACCCTAAAAAAAGCGTCCCCTAAGTATTAGGTACCAAGTAGGTACCTACCTTTTTTTTTACTTAAAAAAACGAGATTTTTGGTGTGCCCTGTAAATATGAATATAAAATAAGTAAAAATACTAGTATAGCTCGCTATACTGTAGTAATAGAAAATAAAAAAGTTCTTTAATTTAAAATACTAATAAAGCATTTTTAGTTTCTCACGGTTTCCAAACCCCCTCTCTACCTCCTCCTATTTTTTTTCTTTTTTTTTTTTTTTTTCTTGATTTCTCCTATGTAAAAAGTTGGGAAAAATCCAAATCTGAGGTCAAAACTCCGAAAAAATAAATGTAAAAGGTCTAAAATTCAATTTTTATTTTCCGTTCTAATAAAAGAGTTCAAAGATGTGTGACGTCAGGTGAGGTGAGTTTGTTTTTTTTTTTTTTTTTTTTTGTCCGTTAGGTAGCGCCACTATGCAAGCGCGCTAATGGAGGAGCAGAAAGAACTGCGCAGAAACGTATGCGCACAAACACATTAATGCGTTGCCTGCGAGGGAGCCTTGCTCGGGACATTTCATGTGACGTCATCGCCTACGGGAGCGTATGCCGTGACGTCAAAGTTCACGATTTACCGGTATTTTTTTAATCGATTTATCTCGGGATATAGAAGTCGTAGAAGAAAAAGAAAAACTCTGTTGGTCCTCATTTTCCCTGCTCAATGACTTTGAAACATCACTCAAGTAAGCGCAACTGATCTATTTTTCTTTCTTTTTCTTCTCTCTCCAATTTTTTCTATCTCCTCCTCCTCCTCTTCTTCTTCTTCTTCCTCTTCTATATCCTTTTCTGTTCCTAGCTATACTGAAAATAGACTATCGGAGATCAATAGAATATCCTGACAATATCCCTCTCTCCACTTCCCCTCTTCTCTCCCCTTCACCTCTTCCTCCTCCCCCTCCTAGTTTTTCTCCTCCCCTTCCCCTCCTCCTTCTCCACCAAGTTATCCTGAAGTCCAGACTGAGAATCTAGATGGGTCATGATTCATGATGGAATGTCCTTATGGGCAAAATATTTTTTCCCAATAAAACTCGGAAAAAAATCTGGTCCGGAACAAAATGGGAAAAAATGTCCAAGAAACACATTCTTTGAATCGTTGCCATTTTCCCCTTTTATGTATTTTATTTTATCAATATTATTTGCGATACCTATTTTTTTTTTTTTTTTTTTTTTTTTAATTTTCCTTCTTAAAATAATGTATGTTTACAATTTTGTAAGACAAAGTAAGGACTAAGTAATACTCAGAAGAAGTCTTGTCTTGTTTACACTGTGCAAACAGAACGGCAAAGAATATAAAGAAAGATAATATTAAAATTTAGAAAGAATTTTCTTGGGAGATTTTTTCCCCCGTTATTTTCATTGTAAATTTTTTTACTTCCTCAATTTTCAATGATGAAGATGAACTGCTGACAGTTTCAGGCAGCTTTCGGTACCTCTCATTGTACCTATGTATTTATTGGCGAAATTCCCTTTAAGATGAGCTATGAATTTTTTCCGCAAAGTCATAACTTTGGATCAGGGTTGTGTTTTTCGGGTCTTTTGGGTCACTACGTGCTGAACCTTTGTATGAAAAGGAACACATGAATCCTTGTCACAAATGTCGTTTTCCGGTTTAATTCTATAACTTGACTTGGACTCGAGGATGAGCTATTAATTTTTTCCGCAAAGTCATAACTTTGGATTGGGGGTTGTGTTTTTAGGGCCTTTTGGGTCACTACTTGCTGAACCTTTGTATGAAAAGGAACACATGAATCCTTGTCACAAATGTCGTTTTCCGGTTTAATTCTATAACTTGACTTGGACTCGAACCACTAACCTTCATTTTCGGGGGAGAAACCCAAAAGTTTGTGGGTCGGAGTTTTGTCTTTCGGATCCCTTGGGCCACTAGGAAGCTTCTAACTATACGAAATCTCTTCTTCTTCTTCTTCTTCTTCTTCTTCTTCTTCTTCTTCTTCTTCTTCTTCTTCTTCTTCTTCTTCTTCTTCTTTTTCTTCTCCTCCTTCTTCTTCTCCTTCTTTCTCTCCTTTTTTATCTTCTTTTTTTCCTACTCGACTTTCTAATGTTGAATTTCCCTCTCCATATTAATCAGTGTATTGGTCCCAGATTTCTCCTCTGCAGTTCTTTCTATTTCTCCTGTGTACTAATTTCACACCAAAGTCTCTAAACATTTCCATCTGAGCCCCCGCGGGGGGGCGGCGAGAAAACTTGCTGCATAAGTTTCAGCGAATATTTACAGGTGGTTGTGGAGAAACTTTATGGAGAAAACTATGGATAATAATATCTTTGTAGAGAAATCTTAAGATCTGAGTTATATTTTTGTATCCAACAGAAAAACGGGGAAGTGAAAAAATGTTTTACAGGGTGAGAAAAAAAAAATTGTTCTTAGGTAAATTTTCGAAAAACATTGCAATACAGGAAATATGATTTTGTCCTACAAATTTCCCATTTTATGGGGGGGGGATCGAAAATTTCTTCCTAATTTCTCTCAGGTAATAAAGCCTATACAATTCTATTAAAATTTATTATTCTACCTACCCTAAAAAAAGCGTCCCCTAAGTATTAGGTACCAAGTAGGTACCTACCTTTTTTTTTACTTAAAAAAACGAGATTTTTGGTGTGCCCTGTAAATATGAATATAAAATAAGTAAAAATACTAGTATAGCTCGCTATACTGTAGTAATAGAAAATAAAAAAGTTCTTTAATTTAAAATACTAATAAAGCATTTTTAGTTTCTCACGGTTTCCAAACCCCCTCTCTACCTCCTCCTATTTTTTTTCTTTTTTTTTTTTTTTTTCTTGATTTCTTTCTCAATCTCCCTCTGGGAAAAAAGTTCAAATATCCCTTCATATTTGGCTCTAACTTTCACTTAGCCGTTTCGAGCTGTCATATGTGACTCGTATATTGTAATCTCGGGCTTTTCCAGGAAAACAGGGAGCCTAGAATAAGTAGGTGGGTCACACAGGTAGGTAAATAGGTACGACTGAGGTTTCTAAGGCAAATAGGGAAAAATGGTAGTTGAGTAGGAATGTAAATTGGTATTATAGGTGGGTTGGTATAATCAGATTTCAGAATTCTGCCCTGGATGGAAGGAAAATTTGAAGAAATTGAGGATTTTTTTTTTTTTAACTTGGTGACTTTTTCGGGGACAAAAAATTGAAGGAGGGGGGAAAAGGGGAAGAAAGAGGGATTTTTCAGGTTGATATGCATAACATGTAAATGATGTTGATGGAGGGATTTTTTTTTTTGAAAATGGAAAAAAAAAAAATTCAGGAGCATCATAAAATGGGGATTTTTTGTAACTTCATCTGAAGATAACCGTGTATAATTATAGGTACTTCGTTTGTACTGCCAGCATATCTAATACTGTGAAAAGGAAAAGTTGTTTCATTTCGTAGTCTAGCTAGAGGAGAGAAGGGGAGAGAGGAAGTAGAACAAAGACGAGTAAGAGGAGAGAGAAAGAGAAGGAAGATTAAATGAAAACAAAGACGAGTAAGAGGGAAGAGAAAGAGAAGGAAGATTAAAATAAAAACAGAATCTGATGTTAAGACCTTGAAGTTTGTAGGTACAAAAAATTAAATTTTTTAGAAGGGGTAGATCAGTATTAGATCTGGTAAAAAAAAGGAGAGATAGAAAAAGAGGGAAGTGAGGGATCAAAATGGGAGAGAAGGAAGAAGTAAGAGAAAGGGATAGAGTCAGAGAGAAAAAAGAGGGAGATAACAGAGAAAGAGAACAAGCAACAAGAATGGGAGATGGGAGGGAAAAACTTGGAGATGAGCTTTTTTTACGGGTCGGGTACTACGGGTAGCTTTTTTACTTTCCTTATCCTATAGGAAGGAAAGTAATGTAATCGGGTCAAATTTTCGATGGTCAGTTTTTAGTGTCAAAACACCGACTGTGATACAAAAATGGATCACATCGTACACAATGTGTTAAGGAAAACCTTGCCACTAGGAGAAAGAAAAAATTGGACTTTTTTCATTAGGTAATTCATTTTAAAAAATTGCAACCCCAGGTCATTTAGGTACGTAAACAAAACATTTTCTTCTAATAGAAACATTCGTCAAACTTTGTAATAAGAGTAAAAAAAAGGTCGAATTATGGCCGACCTTTATTTTTGTAAGAAAGGCCAACAAGAATACCTTTACTTTGTTTGTGAAGAAATGTTTAATTAAAAGGCATAATACCTAATCAAGGAAAAACAGCTTCCGAAGTAAAACTTCTTCTTCTCATAACTAATTCACAGAATCGTAAAAAGAAAAACTCGAAATTTTTTTCCACTTTCTGCACTACCTACCTATTCTTTTCCATATTTATAATCGGAATCAAAAAAAGTTTTTTACCCCTCCAAAATGAATTTTTACCCCTTCAAAAATTAAGTCATGAACAAAACCTTCCCTGAATGAAGAAAAAAAAGGTGGAACAAAAACTTTGAACAAATTTTCTCTGTTTTTCTTGGAAGTCTGATTAAATTATTAAAAATAATAATTCACCTTCAAAATAAGAGCACGTCTTAGGTCAAATTTAATTGAAGGAGCGAAGTGAATTTTGAGTTTTACCTGGACGGATTTACATCATTTTGTTTGTTTGTTTGTTTGCTTGTTCCTCTCCAAGTAACAAATAATCGTTTGTCAGAGTTTGATGAACTTTGGCAAATATGTTGACTATACCTGAAGGGCATATTTGCTTTTTAGGTTGTGGAATCGAACTTGCCCATTGGGGGCCTTTAGGAGCCCTTTTAAACCTTCTGAAATATCTCTCCTTATCTCCTCTCTCTCTCTCTCTCTCTCTCTCTCTCTCTCTCTCTCTCTCTCTCTCTCTCTAGAGGTTCACACGAGCTTTCTTTTTTTTGTTTACAC
>NW_007379285.1:24217-43005 GCF_000475195.1 Diaphorina citri | reverse complement strand
AAGGTCTCATTCTGATCCTTGAATAAAGCGCAAGTTTTCCTGAAAGATGGAGACCTGTACTCCAAAATTTCTTCGGACAAAAACCGCGTGTTTCGTAACGTAAAAATCGGACATAACAAGGTAAATCTTTTTCGATCTTGAGAAAACACATCAAACCTGAGCTTTGGAAATCGGAGATCAGTTCTATTCGGATCAAAATTTTGTGTTCTGGCTCGTGGTTTTAACAAAAACAGTTTATCGATTAAAATGAAAAAGTTATGACCTAAAAACTGACACAAGGTCTGCATTTTTTTAAAAGGTGGTTTTTCCTTAGAAATACTTAGAAAATAATTCAAGAGAGAGACAGTAATTCACTGAAATCTGAAATACATAATATATAACTGAATTGATCGACCGAACACATTGAAGAATAAAATTAAAACACTACCTGTAGTAAAAATATCTGACCTACCTATTCAATAAAAATACACTATAACCACTATACCTGTAGCAGAACCCCACAAATCCCACAATACGAATACAAACAAACCATTTTTATACAATAAGTAGATTCAGTGTAGCACACAATAATCTACTTAAAGACACAATATGAAAATATCAAGTACTTGGAAACAACAAAACATGACAGAGAACAACATACTGATGAAAGAACAAGACCCCCTCAGCTAGAAAAGAACACAAGGTAGCTTATTATACAACGTACAAATGGGTTACCCCCTACCCCTTTATCAAAGAAGATAAAAGCAACAAAGATTGAGAGTATGGAAAGTACCTGAGCGTATACAAATGGAACAGAATCTTCAGTCAATCGTAAAAAGGAAAGAGACAAACCAAGAGGAAGAAAAAGGGGAAAGAGAGAGAAAGGCAACGTGTAGAAAAAGACAATAACGAGGAAGGAAAAGATGGGATAGGAAGAAAGAGAAGAGGAAGAAGGAGGATCTAGAAGAAGAGATAAAGAAGAAAATTACGAGAAGAAGAATATGGAAAAGCGGGAAGGAGGAGAAGAGGAAAAGAAGAAGAACGAGGAAGAGGAAAATGAAGATGGAAAAGAGAAAAAAAGGGGAAACAGAGAATTATGGGTAAGGGAAGTCAAGTAAAAGAAAAAGCGAAAAAAGGGACGGAGGTGAGGAAAGAGAAAGCAGAAGGAGAAGCAAAAGAAGAGAAAAAGCAGAGATACAACATAAAAAAGAATAAAACTCAACATGTTAGTAAATTGTGCCATTGCAACTGAAAGACTATAAAACAACATTCACAGAACATTAGGTAGGTATGTATGTTGAAGCGGATATGAAAGAAGATGAGGAAGAAGGAAGAGGAGGAGAAGAAGAAGAGGTGGAACAAGATACAAGAGGAAGGAGAAAAAGAGGAAGAATAGAGGAAGGAGACGACGAAGAAGAGTAATGAAAAGAAAAAGAAGACAGGAAAGCGAGAAAGGGAAGGAGGGAGAAGAAATCGGAGACAGAGATAGAGGAAAATCAGGGAGACAGAAAACGATGTTGAGAAAAAGAGAAAGAATTATTTGAAAAGGGTTTTGAACTTACCTATACATAAAGGATTTATAAAAAAAAAAGGTTAATAAAAAGCTGGGTCCGTCCCTCCGGGAATTTTTTAGCCCGTAGAAAATCAGTACCTATGTACCTACCTCAATTTCCTGCAATCTGATTGGTTCCTTCATTTTGGGTTGATGACTCATTGCTGTCACATTGATCTGGATGAACTATAATAATTTGGGTTAACGTAGGAGTAAGATAGGTAGGTAACAAGTAAAGGGTAGCGACTTTCTTGAAAAAAAAAAAAAAAAAGTTCGGAGTTTGGAATGAATAATTTTATGAAGTAGGAACCTATTTTCTTCAAATGTGGGAGGTAGGTACTTTTTTAACGAATTCTAATGAAAATAATAATAAATTCATGCTTATAGCTATTAATAAAAAATATTTTTTTCTGAAAACGAAACTTGTTCGCTATTATGCTCGAACGTTTTGTCCGATTTTGTGAAAAATTGTCAAAAAGGGTAAACACCTAAAATATGTAGGTAGGTACCTAGGTACATAGGTACATTTGCTCTTTAAATTTTGGGATTGGTAGGGAATAGTATTATGAGAGCGCTGTAAGGGCCTTTTTTGAAGAAGTTTGATAGAAGGAACTGTAACTGCTATGGTCTTATCGTCCCGAAATCGAAGTGAAAGAGGACTGGATAGGAGAAAACCAGCCGTTCCGAGAACGAACCTGATCTGTTTAGGATAAAATCCGCCGCGGGCGGGAATCGAAACCGCGATCATGATTACTTACGTGAGGAAGAAGGTAAACCTCATATATTCTCTCATGTCGTCTGTCAGGTTACCCACACACAGACCAAGGCCTTTCAAAATAGGATGATGTGTCTGTAAGCAGAGAACAAAGGATAGGGCTATGACATTATTTTTGTATTACCGAGAATAAGAAGAAATTTTATTGGTCTTTAATTGACTGAATTACCTTTATGATAGGTAGTTTGCACTCTGGAAAATACCTATAGGTACATATTG
The DNA here is from genome assembly GCF_000475195.1 of Diaphorina citri. Lineage (NCBI taxonomy): Eukaryota > Metazoa > Arthropoda > Insecta > Hemiptera > Psyllidae > Diaphorina > Diaphorina citri. Next base: position 40,480 of record NW_007379285.1, on the reverse strand, counting down.
AAAATAAAATGAAATTTAAATTAAAATTTATTTTGTTTGTTTTATTCGACTTTAGGAAATCGCTGCACCAATAAAACTACGTCAAGATTTGTATGAACGCCCGTTTGATTTTATAAGTATGCAATATGAAACACACAAGGAATATGGTATAATTATAATGTATAAATATGTATTTACGGCAAGAATCAAGATGCCTTTTGTAAGTAATACAATCATTTACAAAAAAGAGTACATTAATACACAACAGAATAAGTAGGTAATAGATAATACAATAACAAATAATAATAATAATAAAAAAATATCACAGATAATAGTTCCACAAAGGAAAAAATAAAATATACATAGTAAATATAAATAATAACTAATAAATAACAAAGAATACTCATTACTTCATTAGTGGAGATGTAAAATTTACCTACCTACTACTATTATTCAGAGTTGTTGGTTATATGTAGGTAGGTAAATAAACTCATATTTACATGGCTTTTATTTATCTTACATGCTATTTACCGTCAGCATATTATTATCAAGCATAAGCTTAGATCTATTTACCATCATAGTGTAAGCATAAGCAATATAGGTAAGCATAGCAGAATGAGACTGAAAAGTCCCTTTACTAACGCAGGCTAAACAAGGTCTTATGTATTTGGTACAGAATCAATTCAGCAATCATTGCTCGGGAATTAATTTTTCCAAAGTGAGGGAGATGATTTCATTCTCCATGGCTTTCATCAGGTATAGGTACGCTACTATACAACTTATTGGTTATCAAAAGATAAAGTGGTTATTTCTCCGGGAAGGACGTGAGTTAAAAAGGCATATAAGGTCTCATTCTGATCCTTGAATAAAGCGCAAGTTTTCCTGAAAGATGGAGACCTGTACTCCAAAATTTCTTCGGACAAAAACCGCGTGTTTCGTAACGTAAAAATCGGACATAACAAGGTAAATCTTTTTCGATCTTGAGAAAACACATCAAACCTGAGCTTTGGAAATCGGAGATCAGTTCTATTCGGATCAAAATTTTGTGTTCTGGCTCGTGGTTTTAACAAAAACAGTTTATCGATTAAAATGAAAAAGTTATGACCTAAAAACTGACACAAGGTCTGCATTTTTTTAAAAGGTGGTTTTTCCTTAGAAATACTTAGAAAATAATTCAAGAGAGAGACAGTAATTCACTGAAATCTGAAATACATAATATATAACTGAATTGATCGACCGAACACATTGAAGAATAAAATTAAAACACTACCTGTAGTAAAAATATCTGACCTACCTATTCAATAAAAATACACTATAACCACTATACCTGTAGCAGAACCCCACAAATCCCACAATACGAATACAAACAAACCATTTTTATACAATAAGTAGATTCAGTGTAGCACACAATAATCTACTTAAAGACACAATATGAAAATATCAAGTACTTGGAAACAACAAAACATGACAGAGAACAACATACTGATGAAAGAACAAGACCCCCTCAGCTAGAAAAGAACACAAGGTAGCTTATTATACAACGTACAAATGGGTTACCCCCTACCCCTTTATCAAAGAAGATAAAAGCAACAAAGATTGAGAGTATGGAAAGTACCTGAGCGTATACAAATGGAACAGAATCTTCAGTCAATCGTAAAAAGGAAAGAGACAAACCAAGAGGAAGAAAAAGGGGAAAGAGAGAGAAAGGCAACGTGTAGAAAAAGACAATAACGAGGAAGGAAAAGATGGGATAGGAAGAAAGAGAAGAGGAAGAAGGAGGATCTAGGTAAAAGTTAGGGTAAAAGAACACTCAAATAAGCATCATTCAATAGGATAAGGAAAGTCGTGTGATGTTCACACCAGATTTTTAATTTTCCAGACGTCATTTCTCAATATCAGTTGCTACCGGTGTCCTAGTAATTTATACGTATTTTAATATTGTTGGTATTATGTTTGTATTGGATCTATGTATAGGTACAGTATAACTATACAATCAGACAAAAGGTGTTGCAAACACATTTCACCTACATAGGTGCCTATTTATTAATCTCCTCATCATCCCCCTCTTCCTTCCTCTTCTTCTTCTTCTTCTTCTTCTTCTTCTTCTTCTTCTTCTTCTTCTTCTTCCTTCTCCTCTTCCTCCTCCTTCTTCTCCTCTTACTTCGTTGGTTTATTGAAAGCTCTTCAAGAAACAGTTTTTCTCCCCCAAAGTTTTCTCAAATGAGAGCTGTGGGAATATTTTCTTCCTCCAGGCTCTCCAGACAATAATTTTCCTCCAGACTTCTCGTTTGTGGTGAACAAATTAATTCCATCCAGAAAATGGAAAAGCAATCAGTGGAAACTTGAACGAAATCGGAGAGGGGTTTTGAAAAGCTAATGAAGAACTTAAAAGTAGCCTTCGTGGTATAGTGACTCTGCTGGGTATCACAATAGGCTTGCACGTGCACGCGTTCCATTCCCGGTGGTTTCGAAGTTTTTGCGGCTCTGTGCTTGGAGTTCGGGGTGTACTCAGCCTCGTGAGGACAATTGAGTAAATGAGTAGCTACTTTAATCGAGTAACGACCAGTGGCGGCCTTACGATACCCTCCAATGAGCCACTGTATTAATGAGAATATTGAGAGTAATCATAATCACCATTGTTTGATTGTTTCAATTCAAGAAGACACTTTCCGAGGCCTTTGTTATGTTCTTTAACTTCTTTTTCTCCTTCTCCTTTTATTCCTTTTTCCTTTAAATTTTTGTCGATGGTGGGATTCGAACCCGGGACCTTCTGCATGGCAAGCAAGCGCGTTACCACTGGACCAACCGTGCCCCATAGATACATTGTTAGTAATGAAGTACCTCCCTACTCTTATCATTTCCAAGAAAAACCATCGACCGTATAATTTTCGAAAACGTTACTCGAACCATCAGACACAAATATAAGCATTGGAAGTAAATGAACCCATTAGAGGGGAGGTCATTAACCACTGGACCAACCGTGCCCCATAGATACATTGTTAGTAATGAAGTACCTCCCTACTCTTATCATTTCCAAGAAAAACCATCGACCGAATAATTTTCGAAAACGTTACTCGAACCAGACACAAATGTAAGCATTGGAAGTAAATGAACCCATTAGAAGGAAGGTCATTGGCCTATCTCTGCTAGCATAGAGTTCAAGTGTGCCTCGGGAAAATGGAAAAGGTAATAAATAATATGAGGGACCTCTTCAGGAATTCTAGGATCATCCTGAAGGGTTTGGGCTTCCGGCGGAACATTTGATTTTTGACAAAAATACGGATTGTTCCGGGAAATAACGTACGGTTGGCAACCCTAGTTCCGGCGGAACATTTGATTTTTGACAAAAATACGGATTGTTCCGGGAAATAACGTACGGTTGTTCCGGCGGAACATTTGATTTTTGACAAAAATACGGATTGTTCCGGGAAATAACGTACGGTTGGCAACCCTAGTTTGGGCTCTCATTATTATTATTTTAGGTAGGATTATGAAGGTATGAAATTCCGATGGCTGAAGAAATAAAATCAATCTGGAAGAATGGAAGCAAGTGATTTTGGAAAGACGAGAATGGGGAGCTTTTGTGAAATAGGCATACCTATGGTTTTGTAGGACATCCACTCGTAATATTGTGTAGACAAAACCAAATGTCAGCCCAAAAGCAATCACCCTAGGGCTCATGGAGACTATTGGGAGACTGTCAAAAAACGCCAACCCCGTCTGAACACGAGAAAAAACGACGAAGAAGATGTGGTAGAAAGTAGGATAAGAAATGTGAATATTTTGTAGTTCAAGAGGTTACCAGGGACAAGACAAGTATGTTTCTCAACCAAAATTCATTAGTGAAACAAGCGGTAACATTTCCAGGTAATTGTAATTTGCATCATCAATCATAGTTAGAGATATTGTAAAAGTTAGGGTAAAAGAACACTCAAAGAAGCATCATTCAATAGGATAAGGAAAGTCGTGTGATGTTCACACCATATTTTTAATTTTCCAGACGTCATTTCTCAATATCAGTTGCTACCGGTGTCCTACTAGGACAGTCCTAGTAATTTATACGTATTTTAATATTGGTTGGTATTATGTTTGTATTGTATCTATGTATAGGTACAGTATAACTTTACAATCAGACAAAAGGTGTTGCAAGCACATTTCACCTACATAGGTGCCTATTTATTAATAATATTATTCTAAAAGCTCTCGTGCTCTCTCTCTCTTACTCCCTGCTTATTTCTCTCTCTCTCTCTCTCTCTCTCTCTCTCTCTCTCTCCCTCCCTTCTTCTTTCCTGTCAGAGAATTTCATTTTAAATTCGAAGGTTATTGTTATTTTCTTCGATAAAAGATTAATTGATTGAGCGAACTGAATTCCAACTTTTAACTCGACGATATTTCATTTAGTCTTGGATTGCAATCTGATTGATTGATTGATTGATTTATTTATAAAAATTTCAAAACCTTTAGACAATCAGATTGTTAATCCAAGAATTAAATTTAAATCGAGTTTAAACTCACTTTGCGGATCCGACCATTAATCAAATAATCGCTTTTCTAGAAGAACTATGCCTCTTCTGTATAATCCAATAGTTAGAATGGACCTTCACAAAGTTACCCATCGTCCATAGAACATAGAACACAACTAATGAATTAAATAAATCTCTCTTTCTCCAATTTTTCGTCTGTAAAAAAAAGTAAATACCTAGGTACTTTCATTATTATTTCTGAACCAACAAAACATAGGTATTAGAAAAATAAGCATCCTTGTCACATTTGTGAACTACATACCAAATTTCAAGTCTTTAGCTCATACCGTTCCCGAGATATTGTTAAATTACACCAAAAAAAATACCAAATTTCAAGTCTTTAGCTTATACCGTTCCCGAGATATTGTTAAATTGCACCGAAAACCGCCAAAAAGCGGTAAAATGCCGCCAACTGTTGCACCGATCTTAACCAAAAGTTTCGTGTCGCATCTTTGTCACATTTGACATCTACATACCAAATTTCAAGTCTCTAGCTCTTACCGTTCTCGAGATATTTTGTTTACAGACAGACAGACAGACACACAGACACACAGACACACACACACACGGACCAATGGCTGAAACTTTGGATTTAGGCTCTAGGGACCTCAGAACGTGTTTTGGCACTAAAAACTGACCATCGAAATTTTGACCCGATTACATTACTTTCCTTCCTATAGGATAAGGAAAGTAAAAAATGAAATAAAATAACCTATTGCTCTTGTTATTATTTTTCAATGGTTTCTATTTTGTATTCAATTGGAACTTACCACAACAAAAGAAGCGCGGCTTGCTGTGGAATTTTAATGAGTCAATTATGAGTTTTATATTCCTCTATTATATTTTCATTTTGATAATAATATCTATAGTAAAAAAAAAAAAAAAATGAAATAAAATAACCTATTGCTCTTGTTATTATTTTTCAATGGTTTCTATTTTGTATTCAATTGGAAGTTACCACAACAAAAGAAGAGCGGCTTGCTCTGGCATTTTAATGAGTCTATAATGAATTTTATATTCTTCTATTTTATTTTCATTTTACCACTTTTACCACACTTTTTATTTTCCTTTTTTAATTATTAGAGAGAATTGTAGAGCAAAAATTCTTCTGATGAGTACCAAATTGTTTGTAATTTTTATTACTAGTTTTTTTTATATATATATATATTTCGGTCCGACTATTCCATCAGCATTAAATTAAGCACCCTTATTTTAATTTCAGTATAGCGACTGGGACACCCTGTATGGCGAAATCTTTGCAATTTCTTTTATTTCAATATTTTCTCCTTAATTTCTTTCTCCTCATGTTGTTTTGATTTACTAGACACGTTTTGTTTTCTGTTCGGCGAAAAATAATTAGAGCGTAGACGTAGACGAGAAAGAAAATGGAATGATAAAATAAAAATAGGAGAAAGAGAGATTCATTTTTAATCATTTTTGTTTTGTGTTGTATTGGACGAACATCACAGGAAGATACCTAGTTTTCTTCTTCTTCTTCTTCTTCTTCTTCTTCTTCTTCTTCTTCTTCTTCTTCTTCTTCTTCTTCTTTTTTTTCTTCTTCGCGGAACCAATTAGGGTAGAGTACCGACCTTATGCAAGATCAAATTCTGTCAAAATCTATAAAATTCTCAGTTTCTATCGAAACTCAAAAGCAAAGTTTCTATGAAACTTAAGAAAATCCATCTCCTATACCTAGATGACGTTTCCTTCACTCTAAAATAATTGGAAAAATAGATACAATAGGGAAAGAAAAATTGGAAACAAAAAAGATCTTTTTATTTTTAATTTTAGATTTTCTATTTCTATTTTGTGCTTGTAACATGTAAACAATTTGTTTCGAGTTGAAATACATGAAACTTTGAAAGATTTAAAGAAAAATAAAGAACAAAAGCAGATATCCTATATCGATCATCTTGGGCTGTATTACGAGTAGCTATTAGTATTAGGTAGAATTTATGCAAGTTGCAAACAATACCGGTTTGCTTAAAACGCAAATACACGTCTAAAATTAATTTGTGGTTGAGAAATTTTCCAAAACAATTTCATGGAGGAGTTCGAGGGAATGTATGTAGGTTTCTCAGAGAAGTAATTTAACTGGGGTATTGAACCCAAACACACATTGTTCAAATTTGCCACAGATTTCCAACCAAAAAGGTGGTACACACACACCCCTTTCAAAAATGTTGATTACCTACTTGATATCAACATGCGTAACCGCACACATCAAATTTCGACATTCCCAAACCCAACAACAGTAAACCATTACTTACATGCTTACAGGGAATAGGCTATAGGGTAAGATAGAGGGGGGAGGGGGTGTTCCTGGCACTAAAAATAGGGGGAGTGGAGGGCAAGGGAGGATGGAAAATACGGCACTTAAAGTATGGGCGATAGTAAGTAGGGGAAGTGATAAGGAGAGGAGGAGAAATAAAAATATACTCGGGAAAAATCGAGACAAATAAAAACTAGTGTAGGTACATAAGTATAAATATTAGTAGAGGTTCATATAAGTATAGTGTAGTCATTATTTACGGTAGACTAGGCTTTTGTAGGCTTTTATCGGACGTAATGCAGGGTTGGTATTTCGTACCATTTTCTACAATATGCCCGTAGAGGTGCCTACGGAGCCATGATGTACGGGTATTAATTTAAAACGTCCCGTACATGTACGGTAAGGTGGGAAAACCTCTTTTTTTGCTCCATTAAACGAGTACCTTAATCCAAGGATGACACGAAACTTTTTTGGTTAAGATCGGTGCAACGGTTGGCGGCATTTTACCGCTTTTTGGCGGTTTTCGGTGTAATTTAACAATATATCGGGGACGGTATGAGCTAGTTAAGATCGGTGCAACGGTTGGCGGCATTTTACCGCTTTTTGGCGGTTTTCGGTGTAATTTAACAATATCTCGGGAAGCAACGGTTGGCGGCATTTTACCGCTTTTTGGCGGTTTTCGGTGTAATTTAACAATATCTCGGGAACGGTATGAGCTATAGAGACTTGAAATTTGGTATGTAATTCACAAATGTGACAAGGATGCAACACAAAACGTTTGGTTGAGATAGGTGCTGCGGTTGACGGTATTTTCACCGCTTTTGGACAGATTTCGACCTTTTTTTTTTTTTGGCGGTTTTTCGCTATACCGACTAAACTGTTTGAGATATTGTAAAAAGTTAGGGTAAAAAGAACACTCCAACAGAAAGCATCATTCAATAGGATAACGGAAAGTCGTGGTGATGTTCAACACACATATTTTTTATTTTCCCCAGACCGTCATTTTCTCAATATTCAGATGTGCTACCGGTGTCCCTACTAGGACAGCTCCTAGTAATTTATGTACGTAATTTTAATCATTGGTTGGTATTAATCGTTTGTATTGTACTATGTACTAGTACAGGTATAACATTTACAATCAACAACAAGGGTGTTGCAAGCACATTTCACCTACATAGGTGCCATTATTAATAATATTATGTCTAAAAGTGCTCTTCGTGCTCTCTCTCTCTTAGCTCCTGCTATTCTCTCTTCTCTCCTCTCCTCTCTCCTCTCCTCCCTCCCTCTCTCCTCCCTTCCTTTCTTTCGCTGTCAGAGATTCATTTTAAATTCGAGAGGTTATTTTATTTTCTTTCGTAAAAGATTAATTGATTGAGCGAAGCTTAATTCGCAACTTTTACTGACGATATTTCATTTAGTACTTGATTGGCAATCTGATGGATGACTTGATGAATTTATTTATAAAAAATTTCAAAACCTTAGACAATCAGATTGTTAATCCAAGAATTAAATTTAAATCGAGTTTAAACTCACCTTTGCGGATCCGACCATTAATCAAATAATCGCTTCTTTTCTAGAAGAACTATGCCTCTTCCTGTATAATCCAATAGTTAGAAATGGACCTCACAAAGTTACCCATCGTCCATAGAACATAGAAACACAACTAAGAATTAAATAAATCTCTCTTTCTCCAATTTTTCGTCTGTAAAAAAAAGTAAATATACCTAGGTACTTTCATTATAATTTTTTCTGAGACCAACAAAACATAGGTATTAGAAAAATAACACAAAAAGTAAGTACGCTTTGATTCAAGTAAGGTACGCTTCAATCAAGTATCATGTGTATAATATCTCTAGTAGCGCGCGTCAAACTTTCTTGACTTGGCGGGCGGAGCCGCTCCCGCGCTCTTGAAAGGTGGCGTTCCGATCCTGGCTGCCGGGCAGCGCGACCCGGCAGCGCTGCCGAGCTGCCTGGTCGCGCCAATTTAATGTTTACTCTCACATTCTAATGTCAATCATTTGTTACATCGATAGTAGATTATTGGGCATTTTATATTTATCATGGTAGGTAGTTATAGATAGGTAGGTAACAAAAACAAATGCATGGTACCTACTCATATGGTAGGTAGGTGGGTGAAAAAAAGCTTGGTACTCATGTGGTATTCAGCAAGGTAGGTAACTTATCGTTGTTTTTGACACTTTTGAAACCGGCTCGACATTTTCAAATGCAGAATACAGCTACTACTGCAGAATAGAATATAGAAAGAGGAGAGAGCATCAGGAAAAAGCACATGGCAATTCATCCAATGGTAAAATTTATTGTGAATGTGAATTTACTTTTTTACCTACCTATTTATATTTTATTTTATTTATTTCCGTATTTATTTGTTTATTATTTTTATTTAATTTTGTTTGTTTATTTATTGCACGTGTGAGAGGTAGCCTCTTTTACCTGTCAGGGTAAAAGAGGCTAGTTAGACCCACTAGTCTGCCTTGTAAGGGCTAGGGCGCGGGGTCGATTCCCCCCCCCCCCATTCGTGACGACTCGATTGGCTTTCTCTTATCCTGTCTTCCTTCTCTCATCGATTTCGGGACGCAATTACAGCTCTCCCTATTAAACTTCTTTTCCCTCCTCCTCCTTCTTCTGCTTCTTCTTCTTCCTCTTCCTCTTCTTTTTCCTCTTCTTCTTCCTCTTCTTCCTATTCTTCTTCTTCTGCTTCTTCCTCTTCTTCTTCCCTCTCCTCCTTTTCCTTCTCCTTCTTCTCCTCTTACTTCGTTGGTTTATTGAAAGTTCCTCAAGCAACCGTTTTTCTCCCCAAGGTTTTTTCAAATGAGAGCTGTGGGAATATTTTCTTTCTCCAGACAATAATTCTCCTCCAGACTTCTCGTTTGTGGTGAACAAATTAATTCCATCCAGAAAATGGAAAAGCAATCAGTGGAAACTTAAACAAAATCGGAGAGGGGTTTTGAAAAGCTAATGAAGAACTTAAAAGTAGACTTCGTGGTATAGTGACTCCACAATTAGGGTAGAGTACCGACCTTATGCAAGATCAAATTCTGTCAAAATCTATAAAATTCTCAGTTTCTATCGAAACTCAAAAGCAAATTTTCTATGAAACTAAGAAAATCCATCTCCCATACCTAGACGATGTTTCCTTCACTGTAAAATAATTAGAAAAATAGATACAATAGGGAAAAAAAAATTGGAAACAAAAAGGATTTAAAGAAAAATAGAGAACAAAAGCAGATATCCTATATCGATCATCTTGGACTGTGTTACGAGTAGCTATGTAGAATTTATGCAACTTGCAAACAATAACGGTTTGCTTAAAATGCAGACATACACGTCTGAAATTGATTTGTGGTTGAGAAATTTTCCAAAACAATTTCATGGAGGAGTTCGAGGGAATTTATGTAGGTAGGTTTTTGAGAGAATTAATTCAACTGGGGTATTGAACCCAATCACACACTGTTTAAATTTGCCACAGATTTCCAACCAAAAAGGTGGTACACACACACACACACCCCTTTCAAAAATGTTGATTACTTGATATCAACATGCGTAACCGCACACATCAAATTTTGACATTCCCAAACCCAACAACAGTAAACCATTACTCACATGCTTACTCAGAAGCATTCTGGCATACCTATAGGTACATATAACATAACATCATTTATCATGGCATGCCCAAGTTTACATTGATCAAAACTTGTGAGAACAATCAACAACAAAATATCAAAGGTGTGGGAAAATACTCGTATTACTCGTACAACTACAATAATACCTACCTTCAGAGAAACCTACAAAAAAATACATTGTTTTGTGTTCACCTCTCAAAATAAAACAATTTAAAAATGCGAGTCTGTCAACAAAGCTTCATTGAAAATCTGACAGACAATCAAAAAAACTAAAAATCTGATTTTTCATGAAAGCAATTATTTCACAGTTAGCAGATATTTCGCAAATAAGGTATTTTAACTTCAAAATGACGTCATTGACGTCACTGCTATTAATAACTATGACGTCATAACTTTTGCAAATTTCAAAATGAAATTTGAGACATTCTGGAAAAGATCCTGGTAAATTCCAAATTGTTCATGGTAACATCCTGAATCTACCATTGAAATTCCACTGCCTAAGCCTAGATTCCTCGTCTAATGACTGTAGCAGTTGATAGTAGACATAAATGACAATTTTGTACTGTTTTATCGCCCGTACATACCCATCTAGCTCCTACAGGGTGTCGAAAAAGTAACGTACCAAACTGAGCCGGGGGATTTGGTGGTTTAAAATGAGAAATTTGTTCTATGAACAGAGTTTTGATGTAAATGTTCTCAAAGCTGTAGGGGTGCTCAGCTGCTCAGTTGTGCCAAAGGTTGAAAAGTTCCTCAAAGTGGAGGGGGGGCCAGCTGGTCAGTTGTGCCAAAAAAAAAAAAAAAAAAAAATCTTGTTTAATGCTTAAACATTCAGCTTTTCTTATTGGATTTCAAAATTGTCGATCAGAAAAATTATAGTTATGATTAATTTTCAAATGCAACTTAAAAGTCCTAGGACAACTAAAACAAATTGAAGGCATACCTACGGACTTCTGTTTGCAGAGGAAAACTCTCGTTCTAACCAACCGGTTGGATTGCAACCCAAAGGAATCATCCCTTCAATTATGGTACGTAACATTTCGCGACACCCTGTATAGCAAGTCTTATCTTACCCTAGGGAACCTCCATGAAAACTAACGGACAGCCATTTGACACAAGAAAGCCTTCTATTCCTCTACCGAGGAATGGTGGGTAGTTTTATCGTCGGAATGAGCCCATTTGAAATTACGATCCCCCACAATGACTCGGAGTAGACCTCCTATTGGTGGGAATGTGACACATGTTGCATGCACTCGGTCACGGGAAAGAGGGTAGAAACATGACAAAGTGTAGTAGAAACAAAACAATGAAATTCGGGGTCTTCTTATTTCGCCTAGAAGGGTAGACGTGAAGTAGTTTTACTCACGCCTCGTTTATTTTCTTGATAATTGTACTATTTTTTAAATAATTTTGTTTACAGACAGACAGACACACACGGACCAATGCCTGAAACTTCGGATTTAGGCTCTAGGGACCTCAAAACGTGTTTTGGCACTAAAAACTGATCATCGAAAATTTGACCCGATTACATTACTTTTCTTCCTATAGGATAAGGAAAGTAAAAATAATGTTTTGAAACTTGAAACATACAAATCTATTTTTTCAGTCTGCATCTCATACCTAGTCTCAAAAAACCGCTCTTTTTTAATGAGTGAGTAAAAATTACGTCTTCCCCTACCGTACCTAAATGGGTTATTTCTAAACTACAGGCTGCAAATCACTAAAAAATTCCAAGTTCAACACATTACTCGCTAGAGGGAAGCACATGTTTGACTAACTGCATAAGTAAAGTAGCCCCCTCCGACGGTACCAGAAAATCCTGCTGATGCGATGCTGGGATACTTATATGATTGAAAAGTGCCTAAATATCGAAATTTTCGATGGACCACTGTTTGGATCCTCGACCCCGCCTCGACAAAATCCTGGATACGGCCCTGAGGATACCTACTTATGAGGAAACCTGTATATCATTATTGATTACATCCTGAAGGATGTCAAGATATGAGAGTGCTGAGAAGAGTAATTGAGATGACAAGTACAATCTCTTAGCGTTAATAATTCAACAAGGTAGTGGTCCGGAACGCCAAGAGAGACGAGGAATTTCTGTCCAAACAAGTTTGGGTATTTAGGTATCTAAGTCTGGGACTGTGAGAATAAAATAATGACTGGCATAGGTGAAAAATTGTACCCATGTACCTAAGACTTTATTGACAAATGGGTCAAATGGCCTTTTGGGGGTAACAACTAACAACCAATTAAAATGTCATAGTTGAGTGCAACATTTTGATTCTTTAATTCAATAAGAAATTTCAAACTTGTGAACAATGATGTCTACCTCCTTCTCTTTTCTTACTTTTCTCTTTCTTGTTTTCTTTTCTCAATTCCTTCCTTTTCGTCCTTTCTTCTTCTTCGTCTTCGTCTTCTTTTTGTTCTTCTTCTAGTTACTGGAAGTGTGGAAGTTGCTCATCAATAACTATCCACTTAAAAGATACATAACAAGAAAAAATAAAAACTTTTGGCACTACTTTGTTCACCTTTCAATTTTTGTTGCCATGTTTGGTGTGCCTACTTGTTCCAAATATCTCTATAACATGAAGAGCAAGAGACTTCACCATATTGATGTCAAGAGTGATATGTCTCAATATTTCGCGATTTCTACAGTCATCAATAACTATCCACTTAAAAGATACATAACAAGAAAAAATAAAAACTTTTGGCACTACTTTGTTCACCTTTCAATTTTTGTTGCTATGTTTGGTGTGCCTACTTGTTCCAAATATCTCTATAACATGAAGAGCAAGAGACTTCACCATATTGATGTCAAGAGTGATATGTCTCAATATTTCGCGATTTCTACAGCTTGAGAGAAAGCAGGGTTTTTCTCCATTTATCCATCTCAATTCTTTGCTTCCCTTTGTCCTTCCTTTTTCTTCTTCTTCTTCTTCTTCTTCTTCTTCTTCTTCTTCTTCTTCTTCTTCTCCGTCTTCTCTTCTTCTGCCTCCTTCTCCTCCTCCTTATCCTCCTCCTGCTCCTCCTCCTTCTTCTCCTGCTCCTTCTCCTCCTCTTTCTTTCTTTTTCTTCTTCTTATCCTGCTTCTTCGTCTTCTTTTCCTCCTCCTCCTCTTTCTCCTACTTCTTCTTCATCTTCTTCTTGTGTGTGATTTATTTTCAAGAGCTTTGCTTCCCTTTGTCCTTCCTTTTTCTTCTTCTCCGTCTTCTCTTCTTCTGCCTCTTCCTCCTCCTCTTCCTCCTTTTGCTCCTCCTTCTACTCCTGCTCCTTCTCCTCCTCTTTCTTTCTTTTTCTTCTTCCTATCCTGCTTCTTCGTCTTCTTTTCCTCCTCCTCCTCCTCTTTCTCCTCCTCCTTCTTCACTTCCTTCTTTTTCTTCTTCTTCATCTTGTGTGTGATTTATTTTCAAGAGCCATCATCATCATCATCTTGTTTGAGAGGAACAGACATGAGTCAGGTATTTGAAGAGAGGGTGAAAACCTCTTTTGCCTTCATGTCAGTCCAGGGCCAAAGGTATAGATTTTCATTCGGTCCCCATAACTCAACATGTAGAGATTATATTAGATATTGAAAGTTTTTTTTTTTTCACATCACCAAGTCATGGTGGCTTGCTTGTAAAGGTCTCTGTTTCCCAATCCAAGGGTCTCGGGTTCAAACCCCAGCTATGTCCAACTGATGAGTCCAAATAAGGACGAAACACGGGTCTTGGGCTGCTTAGTGATTTGGTCTGGTTTCGTTGTATAACTCATGTAGTGATTTAAAGGATAAATGTTAAAAATAATAATAATAAAAAATATTGTATTAGATTTGCAGTGTTAAGCAGAATGTCGTATGAACGTCGTATCTACCTGCTTATGGTCAATTGATATCGACAACACGTCCACACTATAACATACTTTATAGGTTTCCAGGGGATGTCTGGATTCATTTCGGTTGATAATAATTAATTAAGCAGTGTGGACACACCTTTACATTTGGGTTCTTCACTAGGTCACGTTCACATTTCTCCCTAAATCCCTCTGCTTTCATCAGGTGTTTAGATAATAAAACGATAGATTGAAGATTCTGTAACTTTGTGAAGGTCCATCTTGACTAATCTTTTCAACCTCCCTAGTTTAAAAAAAAAAAAAAAAAGCAGTTTTTTTTTTTTTTTTTTTTTTTTTCTTCCTCTCTTTCTTTTCAAAGGCCCTGGTCTCAACAATCTCACAGATTCCATCATGTATCAGGTATACTTGAACATTTCAAGTCTCTCTCTCTCTCTCTCTCTCTCTCTCTCTCTCTCTCTCTCTCTCTCTCTCTCTCTCTCTTTCTCTCTCTTTCTTTCTCTCTCTTTCTTTCTCTCTCTCCTTCGCCAATTCCATGTCATTATCACCACAAAAAGAGCCTATTGAAATCATTACCTCATAAGAGAGAGAGAGAGAGAGAGAGAGAAGAGAGAGAGAGATACAGTGTGGTCCATAAGTTAAGTGTGGTTAATTTTTCTCTGGTCCTGTTGTTGATGGTTGTTTAGAAAAAAAATGGAGGTAGGTAAATGAAAGCTAAATAAGTAATTATAGGTTGGTTAGCTATTTATTAGGTATTTATTCATATTATGTGTTAACCTTGCACCTTCATCCTTAATATACACAGCCCCTTGTGTAACTGACTATAAGTGTAGGTAATTAAAATAAAATTAAAAAAAAACCTTCTTGGATAATTGCATTTTTTTTTTAATAATTATGGAAAATAATTTTCCCTTGCTAGGTAGGTACATAGGTAGGTAAGTACCTGGAAGTATAATTGAATTTGTACCCTTCAGAACTATAATAACCCTCAGCTGGTGATGTTCAGTTTTTGGAACACTTAAGGTGATGTGGGGTCATAGTGACCCCACGCTCTAATTTGCCTGTAACTCCGAAATTTGTTGATGGATTTAAATCTAGTTTTTTTTATTATATTTCTTGAACTGTTTTCTATTAAGAACGCACAATTTCTTTTTAAAAATAATAGGAACTCAATTTTTATTACACTTCAAAAATTTTGCTTTGACAATTTTTTTAAATAAATGGAACTTTTTTTAAAAAAATAAAAAAAATACTTAACAAATTATTTTTTCATTTTTTCTTTAAGATTTTAAAAGAGAAGGAAATTTCTAACGATTCTATGAGAATCATTTTTACCTACTTTGAATAATAAAAATTCTGCGCGGGTTTGAAAAAGACGTTTTTTCAATGCTCTGAAAGTGCAGAATTTTTAAATACTTTGTTTTCTTCACATTTATTATTATTTCAAAGTAGGTAAAACTGGGTTTTATGGTATGACAACATTTCTTACAATAGCAAAAGACCCTAATGAGTGAGTAGAACTCATTTTATATCTGAAAAGAAAAGAAATCAAGGTCTGAAAATTGTCACACTGATAAAAATTCTGCGCGGGTTTGAAAAAGGCGTTTTTTCAATGCTCTGAAAAGTGCAGAATTTTTAAATACTTTGTTTTCTTCACATTTTTTATTATTTTAAAGTAGGTAAAAGTGGGTTTTATGGTATGCCAACATTTCTTACAATAGCAAAAGACCCTAATGAGTAAGTAGAACTCATTTTATATCTGAAAAGAAAAGAAATCAAGGTCTGAAAATTGTCACACTAAAGGTGATGTGGGGTCATGGTGACCCCAAGCCAACTTTAGCTTCCTATAAGAGACAAACGGTACGTAATTTTAGTCTAACTATCATGCGACAGAGTCAAGCACTCACTAACTTGAAGGTACTGGGGACTAGGGCGTTCTAGGTATTACAGGGTTGCCGGTACAGCGAAATCAAATTTTCGTGGGGTCACCATGACCCCACATCACCAATTAAGGGTTAAG
>NW_007379285.1:15395-23484 GCF_000475195.1 Diaphorina citri | reverse complement strand
TTACCAAATAGGCCAAGGTGAATTATAGATCCCATGTGATTTTCACGGGAATCGAATGTGGGCCTACTTTTAGCCACTCTCTGACTTACAGTTGAGAAGCTTGCGGGGCTTCGAACTTCCCTGTTGTCGGACCAAATTTCCCTTTTATTGTGAAACCATTAACCAAGTGAAGCATGTGAATAGTTGATACAGGCGATTTTTCGGACGCCCGAAGTCGAGATGGTGAAACTTTTAAACGGTACGACTTACAAGTTGAGAAGTTTTCTAATGTAATAGAAAAGTCGGTGCTGATGCTTCACACCAGATTTTTTTCACATCACCAAGTCATGGTGGCTGCTTGTTTGTAAAGGTCTCTGGTTTCCTAATTCCAAGGGTCTCGGGTTCAATCCCCATCAGTTACCAACTGCACCTGAGTCCAAAATAATAAGGACTAAACACGTGTCTTGGGCGGCCTTAGCTGATTTTGGTCTGGTTTCGTTGTATAACTCATGCTAGTGATTTTAAAGGATAAATGCTTATAATAGATAACTAAATATTGTATTAGAGTTGCAAGTGGTAAGCAGTATGTCGTATGGCACGTCGTATCGTAGCCTGCCTTAGATGCGTCAATTGACATCGAAACACGTCCACAGCTACTAGCGATACTTTATAGCGTTTCCAGGCATGTCTGGATTTCATTCGGTTGATAATAATTGACATCAAGCCAGTGTGGGACAGCACCTACTACATTAGTTCTTCACTAGGTCCAATTCTCCTCAAATTCGTCTGCTCACAGGTGTAAATAAAAGATAGGAAGATCTGAACCTGTGTAAGGCCTGATCCAGGTAGGTTAACAATATTTAAATGTACATAGTTGAAAAATTTACACTGAACAGAACAGAACACAAAAAGTAGTAAGAATGTTTATCATTTCAGCCTACCTAGTTTACGATAATAGACAAGACGACGAGCAGGTTTTTTTTTTTTTGCGCGTTTTTTTTCTGCTCTCTCTTGTCTTTCGTCAAAGTGCGCCTCCGTTTCTCATCAATCTCAGATTCCATCAAGCTATCCCCTATTACTTGAACCTTTCATACGGTTCCTCTCGCTCTCTCTCTCTTCTCTCTCTCTCCGTCTCTCTCGCTTCTTCTCAGATTTCCAAGAAATCTCGCGATTTTTCATTACTCTATTCAAAAATCTTCAAAACCGACCGGAGCGGCGTTCTCGCACACCTTGTCTAACTAACTTTCCACCATGTTTCTGAGAATTTGGAGGAATAGGAAGAGGAGAAAGAAAAGGAAGGGGCAGAGAAGGAACACCGATAGAGGAAAGGAGATGGAAAAGAGGATAGAGGGAAAAAGGAATGGTGTAGAAAGATAAATAAAAACAGAGAGATTGGAAGTAAAGAGACCAAGAGAGAGAGAGAGAGAGAGCAGAATAAAGAAGACAGAGGAAGAGATACGAGTCTAGTGTTTCAAGAGTTATCTTATGTTGGAATATAACAGGGATACTTTTGACAGGGGTGAAAATCTGAAAATGATAAAATATGAAAGCCGGCCAAAAATTCAAACTAGACTGTAGGTATTTACTGTCCAAATTTTTTATTAATGTCCATACCCCATTATTATTATAAATTTAAATTTACTGCTATCATCATCATTTTAGAAATCTAGCCAATGGAGTGGGTCATTTGGGTCAACTATACATAGAACCCAGCCGTTCATTTTCAAAGATTTTGGATTCACTAAATCAGTTATTTGATTATGTCATTATGTACAAAACAATACCTCTCTCTATTTTATTTTTTTATTATTTTTTTTTTTTAACCCTCAGCTGGTGATGTTCAGTTTTTGGAACACTTAAGGTGATGTGGGGTCATAGTGACCCCACGCTCTAATTTGCCTGTAACTCCGAAATTTGTTGATGGATTTAAATCTAGTTTTTTTTATTATATTTCTTGAACTGTTTTCTATTAAGAACGCACAATTTCTTTTTAAAAATAATAGGAACTCAACTTTTTATTACACTTCAAAAATTTTGCTTTGACAATTTTTTTAAATAAATGGAACTTTTTTTAAAAAAATAAAAAAAATACTTAACAAATTATTTTTTCATTTTTTCTTTAAGATTTTAAAAGAGAAGGAAATTTCTAACGATTCTATAAGAATCATTTTTACCTACTTTGAATAATAAAAATTCTGCGCGGGTTTGAAAAAGGCGTTTTTTCAATGCTCTGAAAAGTGCAGAATTTTTAAATACTTTGTTTTCTTCACATTTATTATTATTTCAAAGTAGGTAAAAGTGGGTTTTATGGTATGACAACATTTCTTACAACAGCAAAAGACCCTAATGAGTAAGTAGAACTCATTTTATATCTGAAAAGAAAAGAAATCAAGGTCTGAAAATTGTCACTAAAATAAAATTAAAAAAAAACCTTCTTGGATAATTGCATTTTTTTTTTAATAATTATGGAAAATAATTTTCCCTTGCTAGGTAGGTACATAGGTAGGTAAGTACCTGGAAGTATAATTGAATTTGTAACCTTCAGAACTATAATAACAGCATTCATAACTATGAAGTATTTTATGCAAGTATAGAAGCGTTCTAGGTATTACAGGGTTGCCGGTACAGCGAAATCAAATTTTCGTGGGGTCACCATGACCCCACATCACCAATTAAGGGTTAACAGCATTTATAACTATGAAGTATTTTATGTACGTATAGCACTAGGTATAGGTTTTAAAACATGCTTGAAATAATATAATTTAATACCAGAAGCAATATGGGTAGGTAATAATAATAATAATAATAGTGCTTATTTATACTGCTCGCATAAGACTGATAAGTCCCTTTACTCCAGCAGTAGGCTACTACTATTATTGTGGTCAAATTCTCAAATTATATTGAGGATAAAATTCCATACCTCGGCTGGGATTGAACCCACGCCCTCTTGTTTACCACAGGCGAGCGCCTTGACCACTACACCACCGAGGCAGGTTTGTATTATGTTGTTTGTACCTATGTACCTATTATGTTCAGTTCACCCCCGATATTAATATTATAGGTACCATCTAATACCTAGGGCTCCCTAGGGGATTAAATGCTTGAATCCTGAATATTGATTGTGAGAATTTACCCCGCACCGCACCAGAGGGAAAATAATATGCCTGCACCGGAGAGAAACTGTCAATAAATTTAATCTGAGTTAAGTGGAAATTGTTTTCATGGTTTATAGGTATTTAGACTTAACCTACATACACATACGTGCATAAATGTAGGTGTTTTTACTTTAGTTACAACAGGTACCCTTTCTTACAGGGATCTTGCTGTCCTGAAATGGAGAGAAAAGGGGCAGGATATAGAAGAAAGCCAGCCCCTCCGCCCTCCCTAGAACAAACCTTGTCTGTATTAGAAGAAAGTTCGTCCCGGGTGAAAATCAAACCCCCAACCAAGCTGTAAGAAATGAAACTACATAATAATGATTTGAAATTACTTGCAAATACAAACACTTTTTCAATACCTGTAAATTAAACAAGGTATAAAAAAAGTTCATGTTAGTGCTCAAAACAGAACGTTAAATTACTTGCCTGTTTACATTCAATAAAAAAAGTTAAAATAAACATTAATGAGTTACAGCAATATAGCCTGAAAGAGTTTATGACATGGGAGGAGAGAAAAACTGGCGTTAACATCACACGACTTTCTATTATAGCCATTACAAAGGAAAAATTCCGTTAAAAAATTATTGGAAAAAAAATATTCGAAATTTTGCTGAACATTTTAAAATGAACCTATCAGATTGCCTGATCTCCAATCCTGGAAAAAAAAAAAAAAAACTTTGTGGACTTACGAGACCCTTAAACGGGTATTTGCAACCACTTCCGGATTTTGAAAAAGTGGACCGATTCCAACCATATTTTCCCATTAAAAAGTAAGTTCCCTATACATACACAGTGTAATAGAAAGTAATTCATATCTAATTATTTCTTTCTGTTTGAATTTGAAAGACAAATATTTGGTAAAGTTAAAATGGAATGAAAGAGAGAGAGAGAGAGAGAGAGAGAGAGAGAGAGAGAGAAGGTGGCATAATGGGATGAGAGGAAAATGGAAAAAATAAAAAATGATAATTTTAGAAAGCTAATTTATAGTTTTTAAATGAATATCAAAGTGAGCTCTAAGTTTTAAGTGGACGATACTTCATTCATTTTGTTGTTTGCTTGTCTGTTTGTTTGTTTGTCTGTCTACTAATTTGTTCCACCATAACTCTCGACATTCTTTTTTTTTTCCAGGACCATATCAGGAAAAATATGTATTTTAAACATTCAACTTAATATATAAAACATCTCATCTAACGACGAGCCCATTGGCAGTGTTCCCATAGCCGCTGCAGTGTTCCCATAGCCGCTGCAGTGTTCCCATAGCCGCTGCAGAGTTCCCATAGTCGCTGCAGAGTTCCCACGCTGAATCGCAAAAGACATTCTCTGCGTGAGAAATGCAGCGGCTCTTCCATCTCCGGACCTCAACGTTCTTATCTTATATCTGTTCAGGATAAAATCCGCTCGGGAGGGAATCAAACCTGGGGCGCTGCGATCCAAGCTAGGTTGACCTATTGGGTCATTAAAAGCAATGTGCTTGCTAGGTATTATAGGTACATAATTAAACCTATAGGTACCTAATTGGTAGGTAATGTAAGTACGGGGTAGTATGTATGTACCTACCTATGACAATAATCATGATCTTCGTATTGAAAATGAAAACCATAATCCTCTTATATGTATTGTATATAATACGTGTTCCATTCTCTCTCTCTCTCTCACACACTCTCACTCTCTCTCTCTTTCTCAACTTCAAGCTTGGTCCCGATCTTCCTCTTACCCATCTCTTTCTCCCTCTCTAATATTTTCCTTCATTATGTGCAATACCATCTTCATTATGTGCAATACCATCCAATATTCAAAACAGAAGCTTCTAGATTTGAGAAGCCAGAACCCCAACTCATCAAATCAAGAAGCACTTGTAGAAAATATACCAGATGAAATCAAGATGAAGTCATATCCTATGTCAAAATCTCGAGGAAAACACAATAAATATGCATTGATAAAAATCATCAATTGGAATATCGAAGGTTTGAAAAATGCTATCAAGGGTTGCCCTGACTCCATCGGAACACTATTCAGAGATGCTGATATCATATGTCTCACAGAAACAATGTGTACTGCAGACCCAATCCAAATCCCTGGATACTATAATATAACTGCACCAGCTGAAAAACCAGACCAAGGAAGACCAATTGGAGGTCTTGCAATATATGCTAAGCCTTTCATCAACATAGAGGCTATCAAGGTAACTACTAATAAAATTCATTGTAAAACTTATTTTGGTGATATGCTCTGTTACTACTTTAACCCCAATACAGATATAGATGAGATCATATTAGAACTCACTGAAGACATGGAAGAAATAGTCTCAGACACTTGCATAATTACGGGAGACTTTAACTGCCGTATTAGTAGGGGGCCGATGGGTGTCGGAGTTATATTGTGTTTTTATTGTCATGGATGAATAAGTAAGTAGCGACGGATGAATAACTTCTAACCACTCCTAAAAACATCTCATAATAGAGATAGTTATACCAACAAATCCACCATGGATGAATCATTAAGAAAGCAATGTATATTAAACGTGATACGGGTTTAGTAACATTTAGATTACTATCCGACAAGAAACTGTTTAGGATAACCACTTTCGGTACCCGACACAAGAACATTACAATTACCGCTAACTAACTGGTATCAAAAAGTCCAACAACCTCAACTTTCGTCCTGGTAAGACACATCAAAAACTGCTGTTTGAGGTATAAAGAAAGAAGACAAACATAAAACATAAAAAGTTAAAGTCTCCAATTAGTACCAACAAGGTATAAAAAGTAATAAAAGTAAGGCTTAGAAGATGGACACGGTACACCTCATGGTCCCATAAACTCTGTTAAAAACACATTCGGGTAACGAGAAACATATCAAAACCGAAATTAAAATAGATTATAATTATATCCACTAAACGCCAACTTTAGAACTCCGTTACCATAATTTCGACATACACTGGATACCCCGTGTATAAAACTAGGCCTATAAAACAATTAACATAGATATGAATTTACAACGTATAAAAATTAACCAGGGTAACCGTACCTGACCGGAACTATGAGAAAAACTAATATAACAAACGATTAAGACTCGCTCCCTAAGCTTACACAAGAGGGTTTATGAGTACTATAGTAATTGTCTCGCCTGGAAGGTATCCTGTCTATATCATCTTCTTGTCCAAATAGACTCGCTTTACAGTCAAAAGGAGGTAAAGATGGCTGTGTATAAAATTATAGACAACGATACCTCTCGCAAAATGTGGAGTTTCTCAATTAATCGACGTGCAAATTGTGGTAACGAAGTTATTGTTGGATCATAGAAAGTCCCGTAAAACTTCACGCCTTTCCAAACAGCACATTATTTCTCAAATATATATGTATTGTAATTATTCCACAGTAGTCTCGTTTGTAATAGTGAAACTATACTATAAGTTATGAACAAACAAAAGTCTTAGTTGTCTACCCATACGCTAGGTTCCTACATCTACTCCTTATTTCAGCTCGATTTCCTTCACTTAGAGGAACTTATTGAAGTTTGTGTGCTCTACAAAACTCATCTTTAAAACTACACTCTACAAGCTTGAAGCTGAGGTAACAGATAATACGCACTTAATCTTACATCTATATAAAATGACATACACTTAACTTTAATAACGGAAACTAAGGCTCGTGAATAAAGATTCTACAAAAGGTCCTTCCTATCAACCGGACAGGTATCTCTTAGTTTATCTGGAAAACTTTAGATATTTCCGTGTCTAGTATGGCATGTAGGAAAGCCAAATTGATATTCTAAACTGAGACTATAGTCTAGACTCTCCAGAGTTAACGAACAAGTGTCAAGAATGGTACTGCCTAGGGTTTAACAAGTAGACCCTTAAAGACTAGTCACAAGAATTACTAAAAAACAAATTATAAAACCATGTTATTAAACATACAACAACTGTAAATCACGTTACGGAGAATGTAAACCCCAGACTTTATAGGGAAGGAAACATGTCTCAAAAAGTTTGAAAGGATGAGAGGTACTCAGTGTATAAACTACCAACAAAATCTTCCAAATAACTTCATCCGTACGGTTGGTTAGAACCTTTATTAGTTTTCATCTATAAAATATCACCAAGTAACATTTGTGACAGATAAGGTCGTCGGAAAAATAAAAAGTTCCTAAAACTGACGTAAAACTTAGAGTTGATCTCACTAAAGAAGTAACATTGGTTCGTAACAAGCTAGTAATAGGTCCACCCATAGAAGGCCAAGTAAGACATTAATTATTTAGTAACTTTTCATCTCAAAAACTTCACCAAGAGGTTATAACCATTAATTAACATAACGAGCTCTTTAATAAGAGTTTGTAAAGGGTTACCAAAGTTAAACTCGAACAAAACGTAAAAAGATCTTAAAAACCAAGTAGCACAACAAAGAAGAATAAAAACTAGTATCTAAATATAAGAAAAGAGTTCAAACTACACAGTACTATTTTTGTAATGGGGAGAGTATTTCTAATGTAAAGATATAAAGTCTGAAAACGTAAGGTACAGTATGGTACCAAATACATTCCAAAAAGAGAAATGAGAAAAAACTCCGAAGTTGATTTCCTAAAAACTTTTAAAAAACTTACAGTAATTGTAAAAGTCCTTAATCTAGACCTCAAAGTCCCAAAACTGTATAAACACCGAATGATCTAAACAAAAAGATCATTATTATAGAAAGAGTTGCTGAGAAAATATAACATAAAATCTAGATTGAGATTATCATCGTTCTTGAGAAACTACAAAAAACTTTCCCAGATACTACTACAATGTCAGAAATTACGAAACCGAAAAGATCTAAACTACATATACTCCCCAGATATGTCGACCGGGGTAATACACGATATATTCACGAAAAACTTCCTAGTAAGGGATTAAAACATAACAAAATCATAAGTAATTTCAGGTAATCACAAAGAGGAAAGTCTAATCCATAGTAGTC
>NW_007379285.1:6146-13443 GCF_000475195.1 Diaphorina citri | reverse complement strand
GAGATCGACGATCCCCTGGAGTTTTGCCACAAACCGTAGTTTTTTTGACTGGTAGCCTTCTTAAACCTGGGCCCTTAATCGTAAATCGAGCACGCAAGGAAAAAATATCCTATTCCTTTCATTTTTTTACCTACAAAGAGAACCCTAGAACATACACAGACTTTAGGTTGAAAATGATCGAGTCACATTCTAAAGAGAGAGAAGACTATTAGAAACCCCCCGACAGTCGGTGTTACGGGGGGAAAAAAGGAAAAAGGACGCAAGAAGGTAGAAGAGGAGGAGACAAGGGTGAACGAGGAAAATAAAAATCCGTTCTCTTTCATTTTATATCTACCCGTGGGATTTTATATCTATCCATAAAGGAAAAGTCTTTCGTATTACTGAAAAATATATACATATTTATAATATTTTTTTTGTCAAAATACTTAAACTTTTAATCACTCAGTATATCGTGCATGAGTATTAGGAATCAAATAATATATTAAAGTCTCAAGTGGCATCAAAGCGAAAAAAAACTAACATAAAAATATATAAATAATCTTTTTACAATTCTCTTCTACTTTTATTTTATGGAGAAACAAGTATTCCCGCGAACTTCAATATCCAAATGACCAGATCTTCAAATGGCACACTATCCGTTAGTGAGAGGAACCCGAATGCTTTCTTAAAAAAATGGAACGAATTTTGCAAAACCTATCGAGAACCTTTCATTTAAAATAATAAAACAGAACATAGGGTTTGGCAAAAAACCTTTTGAGGCCTTTATATAAAACATTTTACCTTTTAAGAAGTTAAAAGGGTCTGTTGGAACTGTTTAAAAAAATGGCCGGTGGACCCTCACGTTCCCCATGAAAAATTTATTTAAACTTTCATTTTATCCAATATATTACCTAAAACAAAAATACATGATATGCATAGTCCTCAAAAAAAAACAATAAAACGGTATTGCCAGATTTAAAGATACTTTTTGACAGTTGTAAAAACCCTAGAGCCTAAATCCGAAGTTTCAGCCATTGGTCCGTGTGTGTGTCTGTCTGTAAACAAAATATCTCGAGAACGGTAAGAGCTAGAGACTTGAAATTTGGTATGTAGCTGTCAAATGTGACAAGGATGCGACACGAAACTTTTGGTTAAGACCGGTGCAACGGTTGGCGGAATTTTACCGCTTTTTGGCGGTTTACGGTGTAATTTAACGATATATCGGGAACGGTATGAGCTAGAGACTTGAAATGTGGTATGTAGGTTACAAATGTGACAAGGATGCAACCCCAAACGTTTGGTTCAGATGGTTGCTGCGCTTGGCAATATTTTGACCGCTTTTGGACAGATTTCGACCGTTTTTTGGCGGTTTTCAGCTATACCGACTAAACGGTTAGAGATATGGTAAAAGTTAGGGTAAAATAATACTCAAATATGCATCATTAAATAGGATAAGGAAAGTCGTGTGATGTTCACACCAGATTTTTTACATAAAGCTAAATCAAAATTTTGAAGGTGTACCTTCAAAATCAAGCCCCCCTAAAAATTTAGGCAAGAACCGCCTATGCTTATTTATTAGGTTTATTAGGTGCCTTCATAAAACTTGGAGTGGATTTATTTGAGCAATAAATTAGAAAGTGTCTTTTATTATTAGGATCATGGAGTATTGGAGGGCAAGGAGTAAGGAGTCCAAGTTTGTTACTTAGATGTGGACGCGGCACACAAGGGATCAGATCAGGAAGAGACCGCCTTAACATACTTCGATCTATATCTTTATGTGTCTTTACTTTCTTGTGATAAAGATCGGTAAATATTTGTAGTTAAATAAGTTAGCCCCGAAAGAATTAGGGATAAAAAATCAAACGCGAATGAAAATGGCTGAAAAGAGGAAGTGAGAAGAGAGAGAGAGAGAGAGAGAGAGAGAGAGAGAGAGAGAGAGAGAGAGAGAGAGAGAGAGATCTAAGCATCAGGTACAGTTAGAAATAGTTCGAAAAGAGAGAGAGAGAATGAGAGGGAGAGTGAGATCTAAGCATCAGGTACAGTTGAAGAGAGAGAGAGAGAGAAAGAGAGAGAGGGAGAGAGATTTAAGCAGGTACTGCACTACCTATATAACACACTATCTCGCCGCTCAAGTTTTCTCTCTCTCTCTCTCCCTAGGAATATTTTTCGTGTTTAAACTCGATATAATTACGTTTGTCTATATGAGATTTTGCAAACAACCCAAAGCGGCAAAATTTGATAATAAATATAATAATGAACCCGTTTTTACCCCGAACGGCCTTTATAGCGTGATTACCTACACTCGTAATGCAAGGTATTACACAAGAAACCCTTGCACTCAGCTAGCTAAGATATTGAAGTTTGGACTATAACAAAGCTTCGGATACTCGGAGTTATTCAAGAGAACAAGAGGAAATCTTGCAGAATAATTGCTATGCTAGCAAAGGGACAAAGTACCCGTTTTTACCCCGAACGGCCTTTATAGCGTGATTACCTATACTCGTAATGCAAGGTATTACACAAGAAACCCTTGCACTCAGCTAGCTAAATGAAAAAGTATATTGGGACAATTAGATATTGAAGTTTGGACTATGAACTATGACAAAGCTTGGGATACTCGGAGCTATTCAAGAGAACAAGAGGAAATCTTGCAGAATAATTGCTAAGGGACAAAGTACTTGTGCACAGGAATTGAGATGTCAAACGAACAAAGAGGAAAGAGGAATACAAGCGAAGGCTTTGACAGAGGAAGGACCTATCCTTAATAGGGACCTATTTGGACAAAACGCTTTTTCCTAGGAGGAATCTTTTTTTTTCCAAATTCTTCTCAATGGAAATCAGAATCTTCAAAGCTATTTTACTCAATGCTCGACTTTTTATCTTTGGGCACTTGAGAAAGTAAAAAATCATCAATCATGCTCATAGGTATCTCCATTATGCCTTAAGGTACATGAGTTTTTGTGAAACTCTCCCAATTCTCCCAAGCTCCCACTTTGAAGCTTTTTAACTATCTTCTCAATGGAAATCAGAATCTTCAAAGCTATTTTACTCAATGCTCGACTTTTTATCTTTGGGCACTTGAGAAAGTAAAAAATCATGCTCATAGGTATCTCCATTATGCCTCAAGATACACGAGTTTTTGTGAAACTCTCCCAATTCTTTCAATTTTCACAAAGGAAATTAGGGACTTTGAAGCTTTTCAACTCAAAGCTCGACTTTTGTCTTTAGGACCTTCTTGAATGAAACACTCCAATTGTTCAACAAAAGTTCCAAAGTATGCATCACTTTTGTATTTAGTGATCTTCCGGCTGCCCCTCTTATCCGTTTCCTCCTCTGGAAACTTGGTAAACTGATAAAATTGCAACCGGATCATAAATCTCCTGGGCCGAACACAACTCTCTTCTCGAAACTCAACAGTAGTGGCGTGTAGTGAATTTGCAAAATGGGAAGTTATAAACCCACATACTTTGGGTCCCATGCTATGTAAACTCATACTATGGGTCCAATACTATGTAAACCCATACTATGGGTCTCATAACCAAACAATACCAATACCAATAGATCAGTTGCGCTTACTTGTCATATTGCACCGAACTTAAAACTTAAACGGAGTTTAAACTTACTTTGTGGACCCTAAAACAGTGGGAATTCGAGAAACGCAATGCTCTCCTCCAGTACAGGAAAATAGAGGAAGCAATTCTAGAGTGTGCAAAGCTCTCCCTAGTACAGGAAAATAGAGGAAACAAGTGATAGAGGAAGCGATTGGAGGGTGTGCAAAGCTCTCCCTAGTATAGGAAAATAGAGAAAGCAAATGATAGAGGGAGCGATTGGAGAGTTTGCAAAGCTCTCCTCTAGTATGGGAAAATAGAGAAAGCAAACGATAGAGGAAGCAATTGGAGAGTGTGCAAAGCTCTCCCTAGTATAGGAAAATGGAGAAAGCAAATGATAGAGGAAGCAATTGGAAGTGGACACCACCGCTACACCGACCCCAATGGAGACTACTTGAATCGAGGAGCGACCGGGGGCGGCATTACTAGATAAATAGAAAATAATTCGTATACAATATAAATATGTAGTAAACGAGACATAATGCTATGGCGCTTACGAAAGTTTTTGGAGAGCCTCTCTGCCCCCAAAATAATAAATTCATGAAATCATGACATTTTGTATAATATGAAAATTCGAAACAAATTCCTGATGAAACGTTGTGCTGTCAACTAAAAGGCGAGATGGTATAGTCTGCTACTGCTACCCATATTGACTCAACATAACATTTTAGTCTGGAAAATTTCTCAAACCTGTTGTGACAAGTAAATTTTCATTAATTCAGAGGTTTTCTTCTCCTTTTCCTACTCGCCCTCCTCCTCCTCCTTTTCCTTCTCCCCTTCCTCTTCCTCCTCCTCTTCCTTCTCCTCCTCCTCCTTCCCGGCCTCCTCTCTCTTCTGTTCATTGTCATTTTCTCGGCTTTATTCTTTTTTTATCCATCACCTCTTTTTTTTCTCATTCTTTTTTTACAGGCTCAATCTCCATCTTTTTCTTCTTATAATCCTTTTTCTTCTTGTCATCAACCTTCTCCACCTAACTTTACCCCTTCTTGTCCTTTTTCTTTTTCTTCTTCTTTTTCTTCTTCTTCTTCTTCTTCTTCTTCTTCTCCCTCTACTTTTTCTCTCTTTATTTGAGTTCGTAAATTTTCTCGTCCTGACTTGGAAACAATTTGAAAATGACTTGAATACTTTCTCTTTGAAAGTTTGAATGCCTTTGTTGACGTACTCCCAGCCACGAAACGAACAAAGCTGGAGAAAGTTTCCTAATGAAATTGGTTTCAATAGATTGTGCAGGGTTCAAGAACACTTCTGTTTCTTCAAGTTCTTCTTCTTTGGAGGAGTTGGCGACCTTAGTAATCCTATCCTAATTACCTTCATGTACCCGTGACTTCGTTGTCTTCATTGATGCAGGTCGTAATGGCTCCACAAATTCTCTGTCTTGAGAGTCCCTTTCCCCGTTCTTCCCGCAACTTTCACAAGAGGGTCAAATCTTATCAAAACTACCTAGGTCTTCACTATTGATACCAATTGCCAAATTGCCAAAATATGTAAAATAAAAAGTCGTTTGTTGAATAGTAAAACGTAAGAAAAAAAAAATAAAAGAGCCAGCCTCACTAGCTTGGCATTGATCTTGCCTTGAAGGCTCCTGATCGCGCGTTCGATTCCCGCAAGAGGCAAAGTTTATCCTAAACAGATAAAGAAATACCTGTACCTACCTACATACCTATAAACGTAAAATATACAAGAAAAAGTTCGATCAAGAAGAAAACTCGTACCTACCCAAAAAGGTATCTAAACTTTTGAAAAGAGAAGAGAAGACATACAGAAACCTACTCTGAGCCTTTACTGATGGATCCTTATTTTTCCTTATTTGAGGGAGTTCTTGTTTTTCGGTCTAAACTTTTGTTCTTATTTTAAGGCGCTGTTAGCTCTTATAGGTATTCCCTACAATACAAAACGTGACCTTACTACTTGAGGGCATGTCTTAAGTTTGTTTTTTTGTTTTTTGTTTTTTTTTTTTTTTTTCGAAAGTTCAAATCTTAACAAAAGTTTTTGTGTCGCTACATGTTAGTATCAAGAGATTTCGTTGGCTAATATTTTTCTTCTTCTTGTTCCTCCTCCTCCTTCTCCTTTTTTTTCTCTTCCTTCTTCTGCTTTTACTACTCTTCTCTTCCAAACCAAGCTAACTAGGCTGACAAGCTTTTTCATTAAAACGGCAAAACAATTAATTTTCGACAATTGAAAGTTACTTTTTCGGAGTTTTGACTTCAGCTGTGGATTCTTCGCAAATTTTTACGTAGAAATCGAGATCTTTTGTTCATACTTTTTAGAAAGTTACTTTTTCGGAGTTTTGACTTCAGCTGTGGATTCTTCGCAAATTTTTACGTAGAAATCGAGATCTTTTGTTCATAATTTTTATCAAATGCAACAGTTCTATTGTATTTTTCCGTGGAAAGGTGTGTCGACCATGTTCGGCACAGGTGTACCGTACCTGTCAGGTAGGTACACCTCCCTTCTCCTTTTTTTTCTCTTCCTTCTTCTGCTTTTACTACTCTTCTCTTCCAAACCAAGCTAACTAGGCTGACAAGCTTTTTCATTATAACGGCAAAACAATAATTAATTTTCGACAATTGAAAGTTACTTTTTCGGAGTTTTGACTTCAGCTGCGGATTCTTCGCAAATTTTTACGTAGAAATCGAGATCTTTTATTCATAATTTTTACCAAATGCAACAGTTCTATTGTATTTTTCCGTGGAAAGGTGTGTCGACCATGTTCGGCACAGGTGTACCTGTCAGGTAGGTACACCTGAAGATTCCTCTCGCCCTTCACGCCAGTTCGGTCTTATTAAATTTCTCCTCCACCTCCTATTCTATTCCTTCTCCTCTTTTAACCATTCAACCATTTTCTTAAATCTCCTCATCTTCCTCCTACCTCATCCTGGCATCCTATCTCATCCATCATCAGGATTCTTCCTGGCCACATCCTTAGCCACAAATTTTCACTTCCCTATTCACAGGATAATAATTATATTTGTATCTCCGGGGCTCACATCCCTTCTCCTCTTCCTCCTCCTCCTCCTCCTCCTCCTCCTCCTCCTCCTCCGTACTTCATCTACATATCCCTGATTGATTTGATTTTATTTTATTCTATGTTCCCTTTTCCTTTTTATCTTGATTGATTTTTATGTACTATTTTTGCAATTTTGCTTTTCTATTTCAATTTATTTTTTACTGTACAATGGGACTAACCCGTCAGATTAAAAAAAAATATTTTCCCATCTTATTTCGTCCACCAGGTTTTGAGGAGGGTCCCATTACATTTCCACCTACATTCAAGTATGACCCAGGCACATGTCATTTCGATACATCTCATAAACAGAGAACTCCCTCCTACACAGATAGAATATTATTCAAGAGTAGACAACGACCCCCTGGTAGTCCTTTAGGTAAGCCGTTTGTTTTTATTTTTTTTTCTCGAATACTTTCTATACCTACCTACCTACCTACCTACTTGTTTCCCCCGAGCTTCCAGAAAATAATATTTCCAGTAATCGAACTTGAAACTCTGGAATAGCCAGCCTAGTTAGCTTAGTTGGTAGTGCGTCTTCCTTGTAAGCGCTAGGCCGCGGATTCGATTCCCGCCCGGGGCGGATTTTATCCTGATGGGATAATGTTCGTTCTCGGAACGGCTGGCTTTCTCCTATCCTGTCTTCCTTCTCTCTTCGATTTCGGGACGATAAGACCATAGCAGTTAAAGTTCCCTCTGTCAAACC
>NW_007379285.1:0-2500 GCF_000475195.1 Diaphorina citri | reverse complement strand
GGCAACGCATTAATGTGTTTGTGCGCATTCGTTTCTGCGCAGTTCTTTCTGCTCCTCCGCTAGCGCGCTTGCATAGTGGCGCTACCTAACGGACAAAAAAAACAACTGCGTAAAGTCTGACGTCACACATATTTGAACTCTTTCATTAGAACGGAAAATAAAAATTGAATTTTCGACCTTTTACAGTTATTTTTTCGGAGTTTTGACCTCAGATTTGGATTTTTCCCAACTTTTTACATAGGAATCGACCATTTATTTATAATTTTTACCCATTTGCAACTGATCTATTGAATGTATGACGCTATCCTAGTAGTCAAGCTATATTATAAGTTTGACATCTAGCCAAATTTTTGAGATACTATTCATAGGATATATAAAGTATATAGGAACGGAAGTCACATCTCATTGTTCTTCTCACTTCTCAATGCTCTGAATCTAGTACTCTCTAGCTCCTCTACTACTGTACTACGTATCATTCATATCGAGTTAACGAACTTTGCGTGATATGAAGATGGAAATGTTTTACAGTACCAAATTGCTTAGACCTCTAGGATCGGAAGTGACGAATACACACTGAAAGACATATCAACTACAAAAATAAAGCAAAAATACACTACAAAAAATAAATGCAAAAAATATAATCGTCAAAATTAGACGAAAAACTCAATTTAAAATGTACGTAGCTTAGAACTTCTCTGCAGTCCAGATGCAACAAGCGATAACGTGGAAAGCTGGGCGAGTATGTCGAATGGCTGTTAGGCTGTGAAATGAGACTTCTGCGACATCATTATAGCTGTAGAAGTAGAAACAAACTTCCATCTATCCGGATTTCGTAACCCCCACCAACGTGATCTGTGTTTCAGTGATGCGATTGAGAAATTGCTTACGCTTCAAAGCATGGCTGCAGCATGTCTGCCCGTGATGAGTTTAAAAAAAAAAAAAAAAAAAAAAAAAAAAAAAAAAAAAACGGGTGTGACCTCTATCTATCTTCTTCTTCTTCTTCTTCTTCTTCTTCTTCTTCTTCTTCTTCTTCTTCTTCTTCTTCAAATTTATTTGCATTTCCAAGCTCCCGTATTCTCAGGAGTACCTAGATGTTCTTCATGCAGGAATTTTCTCCGAACATATACTGGCAATGGCGCATCTTATTTTGTGTACACATCTACTGCAAGTGTCCTATATTTGGTATGATTCCTGTAATCGAGTACCTTCAGAAGTAAACACCCTCAACCCTAGAAGTTTTCGTCTATCTCTCTATCTATTTTATCTCTTCAATCCTAAGATTGGTTGACAATATTTCTCCATCTGTCTCTGTCTTAGATCAGTTCTTTCATGGCCATATACCTAACTACTGCAGAAGTTCTCTCATTGTTTGCAAGTAAATCATTCCTTAAATTCAATTCTTCCTCCTTAGTTTTTCAAGTGTGTCCTTTATTTGGTACGTTTTCTTCCCTCTTTTAGTTTTCCAAGTGCGTCCTATTTTAGGTACCTCCTCTCTCTCTCTCTCAAAGCAAAACGGCGGAGTAAAGTAAAATGGTGGATTATTTGTATTTGATCAAGACAAAATGGTGGCATAGTGAATGAAAACCAAGACAAAATGGCGGAGTAGTGAATCAAAAACAAGACAAAATGGCGGAGCGTTGAATAAAAACAAAATGGCGGAGCAGTGAAGAGGCTAAGAGCGTTAATTCTCTTCCCCACAATATTCACATCAGAGTCCGGATCTGATGAGGAAGATTTTCAAAAAACGGATCTAATTAAAATGAAAAATGCTGTTTACTTAATTTTCCGCGAAGAAAAAAAATTATATCCTTATTTTCCTGAAAAGAAGGGTTAAATGGAAAACATCTGAGGATAGCTAGTAGGTAGGCCTAAATAATTTCCTGGGTGAGAAATTAGGAAAGAGTTTTGAGAAAAAAAAAAAATAATTAAGATCTTCCCAAGTTTCATGTTGCATCATTGTTTCATTTGAGGATTATGAGGACCAAATTTCAAGTCTCCAGCTCTTACCGTTCTCGAGATATTTTGTTTACAGACAGACAAGCAAACACACGTATATACACTAAAAAAAAAAAAAAAATAAATGTACGTAGGTAACTTCTCTGCAGCCAATGGACAAGCGATAAAAAGTTGCCGAGTATGTGAATGAGCTGTTAGGGTGTGAAGTGGAGAGCTGACACAGTAAAGGTAGAAGTAGAAACACACTACCATCCATCCGGATACCAACCACAACGGACGTTGCTTCAGTGAAGCGTTGGGAACTGTATTGCCTTGAAAGTGTTTATTGCCCCTAGCTGTACTTTCATCTTGTATCTTTTCTTCTTTTTCTTCTCTCTTCGTTTTCTTCTTATTTTTTTTTCTTCTTCTTCTCTCTTCGTTTTCTTCTTCTTCTTCTTCTGCTTCGTTTTCTTTTTCTTATATTATTATTTATGCTCGGGAAAAAGTTTTACAAGATCGCA
Source organism: Diaphorina citri (assembly GCF_000475195.1). NCBI lineage: Eukaryota > Metazoa > Arthropoda > Insecta > Hemiptera > Psyllidae > Diaphorina > Diaphorina citri. The sequence continues at coordinate 44 of NW_007379285.1, read as the reverse complement.
AGAAGAAAGTTTAAATTTAACCATCTTCATTTTCTTCTTCCTCT
>NW_007379284.1:0-59769 GCF_000475195.1 Diaphorina citri | reverse complement strand
AGGAGATACGAATAGGTACGTAGGTAAGTATTTTTACGTTTTAAAGGGATGAAGTACTTCCTAGTTTTGGCTCGAAATAACAGTAACTAAGTTGGTACTTCATGTTGTTCACTTGAGGAGCTCAAGACTTTTAATTACAAGGCTTGGTATGTTTGGAAAATTTTCTCCTTAATTCGTAGAATCCAATCACAGGGCAATGATTTCCATGAAAACGATGATAAACAATAGGATCGCGTTGCATCATTGCATGTACCACAGCCCTAACTTATACGAGTCACATTTTTCACATGATAACCGTTGGTGAAATTATTGCATTTCGACATTACGTGCGCTCAAACTTTTATCTCACCGAGGAAGTCACTCCCTGAAAGAATGATCACATAACGTGTCGGCTATCTCAATGCAATATATTTTACCCTAGGTCACACTGACAGAAGAGGGGAGGTGGGTATTGATGGAAATGAAATTTGACACAATCTTCACCTCCTTCCTTCTTCCCCTCTAGCTTTCTCCCCTTATATCCTCTCCTCAAGACTTTTAATTACAAGGCTTGGTATGTTTGGAAAATTTTCTCCTTAATTCGTAGAATCCAATCACAGGGCAATGATTTCCATGCAAACGATGATAAACAATAGGGTCGCCTTGCATCATTGCATGTACCACAGCCCTAACTTATACGATTCACATTTTTCACATGATAACCGTTGGTGAAATTATTGCATTTCGACATTACGTGCAACTTTTATCTCACCGAGGAAGTCACTCCCTGAAAGAATGATCACATAACGTGTCGTCTATCTCAATGCAATATATTTTACCCTAGGTCACACTGACAGAAGAGGGGTGGTGGGTATTGATGGAAATGAAATTTGACACAATCTTCACCTCCTTCCTTCTTCCCTTCTAGCTTTCTCCCCTCATATCCTCTACCTCGCGTGGTGCACCCTTTGATTAGCCGTATAAGAGCATCCGCCCCGGGGGAATTTAATAAAATACTTTCCCCCCTTTTCTCTCTTCCCTTTCCTTTTGGCTCGTTTCCTTATCTTTTCAATGAAATTCCATTTCCTTATCAATTGGCACGTCGGGTTGGAAGACCCTCTAATTTGTATTGGTTCCTGCTAATCCGTGTAATTTAGTTTTCCATTCACATATTGCGTCCGTTGTGTCGCCTGTCATGCACCCTATTACCCTGGATATATCTTTGAAATCTCTGAATGTAATAATCAGGGAATCCAGGGATAGCATGAATCAAGTGACGAAAATCTTGCACTTGTTGTCATAAGACGGTTAGATGGTTTCAACGAGAATTGAAGATCACATACCAAAATGTCTATTACCATTTACCTGTCCATATAACGCATAGTTCAAAAGACCTTTTAAACACAAACAGTATTGCCTTTATGCCTTTTGGGAAATTGGAAAGCAAGTAATCAGGACGAAATTGACCTATCGGAATCATATTACATTTCAAATAACCTTCAACGCAACGTCCAGATAAACATCTTCGTAATAACACTAATAACAATTCCATTCATATTGCGTCCGTCGCCTGTCAGTATGCATCCCATTACCCTGGATATATCTTTGAAATCTTTCAATGTAATAATCAGGAAATCCAGGGATTGCTTGAGTCAAGTGACGAAAATCTTGCACTTGTTGTCATAAGACGGTTAGATGGTTTCAACGAGAAAAGAAGAGCATATACTCAAATGCCTATCATACCTATACCTATCCATACAAATGATACATAGTTCAAAAGAACTTTTAAACACAAATAGTATTTCCTTTTAGGAAATCAAAGAGCAGGTCTATACCTAATCCATACAAATGATACATAGTTCAAAAGAACTTTTAAACACAAATAGTATTTCCTTTTAGGAAATCAAAGAGCAGGTAATCAGATCGAAATGGACCTATCACAAGATCACAACCACATTACATGTCAAATAACCTTCAACGCAACGTCCAGATAAACATCTTCGTAATAACACTAATAATCAATATTTCCAGAGGCACAGACATCATTAAAACCATTCTAAAACAAAAGCTATAAAAGCAGCATAAGGACCAGCACGCACCATGTGTTGAATAGGAAAATAATCTATTGAATGACGCTATACTTAGAGCTCAATATTATTATGAAAGAAACTAAAGAGTTCAATAATGTAGAGCTCAATATTATGAAAGAAATCAACCGAAATGACAGCACGCTTCCAGGACAAAGTTATAAGAGGGTGATCTAAAAGGAGTGAAATGGACAAAAGAAATTCTCCAAAAGAACAATCGAGACATCATTAAAACCATTCTAAAACAAAAGCTATAAAAGCAGCATAAGGACCAGCACGCACCATGTGTTGAATAGGAAAATAATCTATCAAGAGCTCTATTGAATGAAGCTATAGAGTTCAATATTATAAAAGAAACTATAGGGCTCAATAAAGTAGAACTATATAGGTACTAATAATACTCTACAATAATGTAGAGCTCAATATTATGAAAGAAATCAACCGAGATGACAGCACGCTTCCAGGACAAAGTTATAAGAGGGTGATCTAAAAGGAGTGAAATGGACAAAAGAAGTTCTCCAAAAGAACAATGACGTTGAATAGGAAAATAATCTATTGAATGACGCTATACTTAGAGCTCAATATTATTATGAAAGAAACTAAAGAGTTCAATAATGTAGAGTTGCACGAATAGTACTATACAATAATGTAGAGCTCAATATTATGAAAGAAATCAACCGAAATGACAGCACGCTTCCAGGACAAATTTATAAGAGGGTGATCTAAAAGGAGTGAAATGGACAAAAGAAGTTCTCCAAAAGAACAATCGACCACCCCCTCCTAGAACAATGGGTCAGCCCCTTCATTAGAGGCATGAGTTCTGACGCGTGTCTCATTATTTTTCATTGAATCACGAGTCTCGATTATCAGACCTCTGGATCAGGAGACTACGGTGAACTGCGAGTTAACCTTTGCACATGGCAGCGAACGTGTCGAAATATTGCTGATGTGGAATGACGATTATCTCGAATGACCTGACCCCGAGAATCATTCAGTGTGCTTGGAAAGCTTATTTGTGTATTTTCATGATTACGAGTACAATCAAATTATTTTCCCCTCAGTGCGCTTTTGTACGTTTTGTATCTGCAGAGCTGCTGAATTCTGCTGAGATTTTTACACTGTGCTAATGTACCTTTGTGAGAGAGGGAACAGGTCAAGATGAGATGACGAATACCAAGTTGTACAATTCAAGAAGTTTAACCACATACCTATGTATAGTTAAACTTAAAATGATGTTATAACAAATCTGTGCTATCTGGGATCAGGCAATAGAAAAGAAGGAAAATGAACTTGAGTACTTTCTATCGATTCTTCGAAAGACAGGAGAATTTAAACAAAAAGGTGATTGAACAAAAGGGAAATCTGTCAAAGAAAATGAGTTGGTTGGACATTAATGTCTAAATGTCAAAACTTGGGCTGAAAATCTGTGCTATCTGGGATCAGGCAATAGAAAAGAAGGAAAATGAACTTGAGTACTTTCTATCGATTCTTCGAAAGACAGGAGAATTTGAACAAAAAGGTGATTGAACAAAAGGGAAATCTTTCAAAGAAAATGAGTTGGTTGGACATTAATGTCTAAATGTCAAAACTTGGGCTGAATGAATGGCAACTTGGAACTTTATGGAAATGCACGCCTCTAGCATCCCAAAATGAGAGGCTTTACACACATTTGAGCTATGTCAAATCAGCCTTGTTAACCTTTATATATTAGGGAAGAGATAGAGATTTAGGGAACATCGAGATATAAGGGAGATTTCCCTTTGCATGCCAAGATGGGCATGAAGATTTTATATTTTTGTCGGCTGAACGGGAAATCGAAGTCGGGGCTTTTTGACTAATGGATACTTCAATAGTAGGACACACATTAATGGTTAACGACACGGCACTATCATATAACGTGCGTGTCTCATTATACAATATATCTATACGTTATACGTGTATCGTTATATTCTTGTATAGCGTTTGAAATTCTTTTTAAACTGTTTGCAATGGATGTCCTTCATATTCTCATTACTTTACTTTTATGATATTTATCTTTTGTGCTATTTTTAGTTTGTAAATATGGGACGAGGATAATAATAAATGTACAAATGGTACACTATGTATTTAGGTACTTTTTATCAGTAGGTATAAACCACTTTCGCCCAAGTTTTTTTAATAGGTCGGTAAAGAAACCATGTCCTTATTTTGAAAAAGAGAAATTCTCTGACAGACATAATTCATAATTTCTAATTGAATTAATTCCAACTAAAAAAAAAAAAAGGATTTTAGGGTTTTCATTTTTTTTAGCGCAGGAAAAAAGGTGGAAAATGTGCCCGAGGGACCTAGGGGGATTTTCTCCCACCATTGTAAATGGTGAAACCCCGAATATGAAACTCCAGGACATTGTGACGGGCTGACGGGAGGTACTTTTCATAAATTTGTATTTGAAAGTGTCATTGACAAATAGTACATCTTCGGCTTTTATAACATTAGAAACTTCATTACTGTTACCATGATCCCTTCTTTTTTGTTGGATGATTGTTCGTGTGACACCTCCTTTGTTGGCTTTCTGTTTGGTATTATTTTTATTTGGAAATTGTGGATCATTCTGGAAGCATTCCACTATTAGTTTGGCGATTTGAATTATCTTTGGATCATTTATGTCTTTGGTGTATTTGAAATTTATTCTGGAGGTACATACCTAACTTACGACAAATTTGAGTCCGTGTATAAATAAATACGTGGTTTGATTTTAATATGTTGCGTACCCAAAAACGTACCTTTTTTTAGTGAAACTGCCGAAATTTATTATGTAGGAGAAAGTGGGGACAACTGAAACCTCTCCCATAGTACCTGTATTTGAAATTTATTCTGGAGGTACATACCTAACTTACGACAAATTTGAGTCCGTGTATAAATAAATACGTGGTTTGATTTTAATACGTTGCGTACCCAAAAACGTACCTTTTTTTATTGAAACTGCCGGAATTTATTATGTAGGAGAAAGTGGGGACAACTGAAACCTCTCCCATAGTACCTACAAAAATTACTCTCATTGAAATCGATATCTAATCGTAACTTGCAACCCTTTTTCCTAATTCTATAGAATGCTAATTCAATTAAAAATAGATGGGAAAATAAATCATCATCAAATCAAAGCAGATTTTAGTATCATGGCGGCGTGATGTGGATGAATGTCGACTGCAAAATATTGATTTCACTATCAGAAAATGTAAAGAATAATTATTCCTGTACCTACCTCTTGGTTTTGAAGGCCATTTCTTATACATATTGATCGCATTTTCATTTACTCAACAGCTCACACGAACCTTGTCTTAAACCCTTTCTAGTTTCAAAGGGCATTCAATGAGAAAGGAATACCTAATTTTATTGTTCCCTGAAATCCGCAAGAGCCACAGCATACTTCTGGCAAATAAATCATTAATGAGACTACCCCCCCCCCCAACCTTCCAGTTAGACTCAGATGTTAAGTTTGTTGAGGAGGGAGGGGAGGGGGGCTCTACTTTTGGGAGGAGAAAGTTGGGGGTTGTACATTAATAAGGGTGGAAAATTAAACAAAGAGTACCTACACAGGCGGTATTTGATGTAACTAGAGGTAAGTACACATCCTTCCTCTTCCTCCTCCTCCTCCTTCACCTCCTCCCTGTCTCATCCATTGAGGCAGACATCGCCATCCATTGGACCAGAAGCACCATCTGGTACAAGACTGTTAGATTCTCATAATCCCCATCCCAGAACACCCCCATCCTAAGGGTTCATCCTTGGAACTTTAACATGAGAGGAAGGCAAGGAGGGGGGGGGGAGAAATAAAGGTTGACAAATATGAGGGGAACTGACGCGACGGGAGAAGGAGAAATAGACCCGTAAATTACGTCCACAAAAGATGTAATTAAGATCTGCTTTTGAAAAGTTATCGGGACAATTTCGTGCTAATTTATTGGTACTAAATTACAGATTTGAACAATAATTTCCCTAAAATAAACTTTTGGATGAGTTTATTTTTCCATAATGGTTATAATGATCAATTAAATACTATTTTGTGCGCTCAATTGTTTCGTGTGTAATATGGGTTTGATCAGCACATTTATTTCAATTAATATACATAGCAGTGAAGCAGCACCAGATAGGGTAGGGTTTAAAATAACCTAACCAATGGTTAGTGGTGTAGGGGGAAAAGTTACTTTGGTTTTTCCCTTTTGCAAAAACGTGGTTAGACATTAATATCCCCAATAGGTACTTTTCGTAATATTTTCCTTAAAAGTTTAAAACATTCCGTTAAATGAAATACGTGGGAGATCGGGGGGTCATTCGTCCGCTACCACCAGTCAGCAATATTCACCTACGCGTCTGAACCTAACCACACCGTCTCCCCCTTCGTTTAATTTTCAGCACTTTTGTTTCAAATCTGTCCAAATCACTCCAACCACCGCAGCTCTGGCTGTCGTAATGCAATTTGCTGACTCGGGTTTAAACTTTAAAACTCCAATCAGCCCGAAGTGACTAATCATATCGACATGGCGACTAAAGTGTCATTGTAAGCCGGTTGAAGTGTCATTGTCAGCCGGTTGAGTTGGAATTACCAGTGAGAAGTTGGCTGTTTGGTGGTGGTGACTGTATATACTATTGTTCGAATGCTTTATTATTGCTTGACGGTTTCTTTGTGTAATGTAAAGGTGCTGTGGCACATTAAACTTTTGTCAAGAACACTAACATTTGTCAAATTGGTGAAGTTTTTAGTTATGGGGATAAACAAATGATATAGGACTCAAAACATTATAGTCTTCTGGTTTTACTTGTGACTACTCTTGGGGTTTTTCCCTGGTTCGAAAGAAGCACCAATACAGTTTGAAGTAATACATAATATTGATCTCTTCTTTTGACAAAAAAGTTCTAATAAATAAATTAATGATTATGCTGAGGTGTCCTTGTTAATGAGAAGGGTTGGAGTTCTATAATTAGCCTGCTATTCTGCCTGTGTCTATTGTTGAAAAAAAGCAACTTTGGCCCATTTTTTGGCAACACTCAGTATGAAAGCAGAAATTTATTTCGAAACGTGTGGGCATTCTTTCTCTCTCTTCCTCCTTTTTCTCCCTTTCTCCTCACCCTCCTCCTCCTCTTTCTCTCTCTCCTTTTACTCTCCACTTCCTTCACCATTTCCTCTTTCGTTTCGTTCCCATCTCGTGATTTTTATTTCCTTTTCAATTTGTATTCGTCTGCACCACAAAGGTAAATTTGTTATTTTATGTAGGTAAAACATTCTCGTGTTAGGTACCTAAATAATCATGAAAATTATTTCCGCAATAAAATTACATATTTACGAGTAAGCTCCTTCGTTACAAGGTGCAAATTCTTGTGGTACCTATATGGTAGTTATAAAATGGGTTTCAATTTTCACCTGAAATAAACATAATCCTTTTGGCTCGTTTCCTTATCTTTTCAATGAAATTCCATTTCCTTATCAATTGGCACGTCGGGTTGGAAGACCCTCTAATTTGTATCGGTTCCTGCTAATCTGTATAATTTAGTTTTCCATTCACATATTGCGTCCGTTGTGTCGCCTGTCATGCACCCTATTTATCCTTGAATGTAATAATCAGGGAATCTAGGGATAGCTTGAGTCAAGTGACGAAGATCTTGCACTTAGTCTCATCATAAGACGGAACTAATTTGTATTGGTTCCTGCTAATCCGTGTAATTTAGTTTTCCATTCACATATTGCGTCCGTTGTGTCGCCTGTCATGCACCCTATTTATCATTGAATGTAATAATCAGGGAATCCAGGGATAGCTTGAGTCAAGTGACGAAGATCTTGCACTTATTCTCATCATAAGATGGATAAATGGTTGTTTCAATTCCATTCATATTGCGTCCGTCGCCTGTCAGTATGCATCCCATTACCCTGGATATATCTTTGAAATCTCTGAATGTGATAATCAGGGAATCCAGGGATAGCATGAATCAAGTGACGAAAATCTTGCACTTGTTGTCATAAGACGGATAGATGGTTTCAACGAGAAAAGAAGAGCATATACTGAAATGCCTATCATACCTATACCTAATCCATACAAATGATACATAGTTCAAAAGAACTAAATGGTTGTTTCAATTCCATTCATATTGCGTCCGTCGCCTGTCAGTATGCATCCCATTACCCTGGATATATCTTTGAAATCTTTCAATGTAATAATCAGGAAATCCAGGGATTGCTTGAGTCAAGTGACGAAAATCTTGCACTTGTTGTCATAAGACGGTTAGATGGTTTCAACGAGAAAAGAAGAGCATATACTCAAATGCCTATCATACCTATACCTATCCATACAAATGATACATAGTTCAAAAGAACTTTTAAACACAAATAGTATTTCCTTTTAGGAAATCAAAGAGCAGGTAATCAGATCGAAATGGACCTATCACAAGATCACAACCACATTACATGTCAAATAACCTTCAACGCAACGTCCAGATAAACATCTTCGTAATAACACTAATAACCAATATTTCCAGAGGCACAGACATCATTAAAACCATTCTAAAACAAAAGCTATAAAAGCAGCATAAGGACCAGCACGCACCATGTGTTGAATAGGAAAATAATCTATTGAATGACGCTATACTTAGAGCTCAATATTATTATGAAAGAAACTAAAGAGTTCAATAATGTAGAGCTCAATATTATGAAAGAAATCAACCGAAATGACAGCACGCTTCCAGGACAAAGTTATAAGAGGGTGATCTAAAAGGAGTGAAATGGACAAAAGAAATTCTCCAAAAGAACAATCGACCACCCCCTCCTAGAACAATGGGTCACCCCCCTTCATTAGAGGCATGAGTTCTGACGCGTGTCTCATTATTTTTCATTGAATCACGAGTCTCGATTATCAGACCTCTGGATCAGGAGACTACGGTGAACTGCGAGTTAACCTTTGCACATGGCAGCGAACGTGTCGAAATATTGCTGATGTGGAATGACGATTATCTCGAATGACCTGACCCCGAGAATCATTCAGTGTGCTTGGAAAGCTTATTTGTGTATTTTCATGTGATTGTATTGCAATTGATGAGGTTTGTCTTTGGTGTACCTTTGAGAGAGGGTCAAGATAAAATGACGAATACCCAAGTTGTACTATTCGAGAACTTCAACCTTATAAGGATTTTTTAAAGAAAGAAAATGAACTTGTGTAGGTACCTATGTATATATTCTGTCGATTCCTCGATAGAGAAGAGAATTTGATCAAAAAGGTGATTGAACAAAAGAGAAATCTTTCAAAGAAAAAGGGTTGTGGTGGGACAAATGTCAAAATTTGGCCTAAAAAGATTTGTACTTATTTTGTTTAACTCCAGATCAGGCAAAAGGCAAGCAAATACCCTTCACTCCTTATTTACACATTTATTCTATTGTAGGTCCAAACTTCAAACCAATTACTGAAACGCCCCGTGGTATGACCAAACTACAGTCTACCTTTGAATGATTTCAGGTTTTCCTTTTACTTTGTCTGAGATATGCATTGAAATTCGAATAATCTATTACTGCCCGAGGAATCGAACACCATATTGTCCATTATAGGAGATGTCATAGCTTTTGCTTTACTTATGATTGCTTTACTAAAGATCAATATCTCACAAGTCAATATTGTCGAGCAACGACTTTATTTCAAGCATGAACTTCAAATCTGGGGAGGTATAACTTTGTGTTTCACATTGCTTGCTCAAGGAAAAATTCCAGAATACATTTAGGTTCTTGAGGAGAAGACTTCAAATAATCAAATCTCATCCATCCCTGTATACTGAGGTATTTCCCAATCACTTAGCACCACTTGTTGAAACTTTGGTTTTTCCAAGAGCTAGTTAATCTTTTTCGTACTCGTCTCATAGTAAATTATTAATGAACCATCTTCGACGTATACCAAGGTATATGGAATAATAGTAGGTAATTGAATTATTGCACACTTCCATGGAATTTCACATACGCAGAGCACAGAGTTAATGAGAATACGAGTGCAATGTTCAACCGACAAAAGTCCCTCCTGGGGGAAGCAAAACTGCTGCAAGATAAATATTTAAATTTGAAAGTTCAAAGTAAACATAATAGGTAATAAAGAGGAAATATCTACCTAGTTATGTTCCAACAATAGTAAAGAGAATAGCAAAGTTTTATAAATAGAGCTTGTGCTGCTTTGTTCTGATGGAAAGTCTATTTGAAGTTTATTTTAATGAGCAATCAGTGGATTCATATCAGTTTTGTCATAACGAGGTACGAAAAGTTTTGAGTAATACTCACGTGTCCAATGTCATAAGAGAGATCACTGACTCACAGAACATCTCTGTGAGTTGTTTCGCTAAAGCGTCCTTTACCAATTCAAAGGATTCAAATACCCATTTTGGGATCGAACCCTATCAGAAGCATTAATGGCAATTTGATCTGGATTTGGGTCATTAATGTGGAGCTCAAAAATCCTCGATGAAGATCCTGAAAACCACTCAAATGAACTCAGCAAAGGCTTGTGCTGCTTTGTTCTGATGGAAAGTCTATTTGAAGTTTATTTTAATGAGCAATCAGTGGATTCATATCAGTTTTGTCATAACGAAGTACGAAAAGTTTTGAGTAATACTCACATGTCCAATGTCATAAGAGAGATCACTGACTCACAGAACCTCTCTGTGAGTTGTTTCGCTAAGGCGTCCTTTACCAATTCAAAGGATTCAAATACCCATTTTGGGATCGAATCCTATCACAAGAATTTGGGTCATTAATGTGGAGCTCAAAAATACTCGATGAAGATCCTGAAAACCACTCAAATGAACACAGCAAAGGATCGTCTCACCTAAAAATCCTCTCCCTCATTCGAAACTTTCTCATAAGCAATTTCCATTATCCGACACATCTTGTTAGGTCTTCCTTTGAGGATAATAAAATACATTAATTCTTACACAATGTAAGAAAATTACTCTCATTGAAATCGATATCTAATCGTATATAACTTGCAAGCTTGCAACCCTTTATCCTAATTCTATAGAATGCTAATTCAATTAAAAATAGATGGGAAAATAAATCATCATTAAATCAAAGCAGATTTTGTATCATGGCGGCGTGATGTGGATGAATGTCGACTGCAAAATATTGATTTCACTATCAGAAAATGTAAAGAATAATTCCTGTACCTACCTCTTGGTTTGAAGGCCATTTCTTATACATATTGATCGCATTTTCATTTACTCAACAGCTCACACGAACCTTGTCTTAAACCCTTTCTAGTTTCAAAGGGCATTCAATGAGAAAGGAATACCTAATTTTATTGTTCCCTGAAATCCGCAAGAGCCACAGCATACTTCTGGCAAATAAATCATTAATGAGACTCCCCCCCCCCCCAACCTTCCAGTTAGACTCAGATGTTAAGTTTGTTGAGGAGGGAGGGGAGGGGGGCTCTACTTTTGGGAGGAGAAAGTTGGGGGTTGTACATTAATAAGGGTGGAAAATTAAACAAAGAGTACCTACACAGGCGGTATTTGATGTAACTAGAGGTAAGTACACATCCTTCCTCTTCCTCCTCCTCCTCCTTCACCTCCTCCCTGTCTCATCCATTGAGGCAGACATCGCCATCCATTGGACCAGAAGCACCATCTGGTACAAGACTGTTAGATTCTCATAATCCCCATCCCAGAACACCCCCATCCTAAGGGTTCATCCTTGGAACTTTAACATGAGAGGAAGGCAAGGAGGGGGGGGGGAGAAATAAAGGTTGACAAATATGAGGGGAACTGGCCGACGCAACGGGAGAAGGAGAAATAGACCCGTAAATTACGTCCACAAAAGATGTAATTAAGATCTGCTTTTGAAAAGTTATCGGGACAATTTCGTGCTAATTTATTGGTACTAAATTACAGATTTGAACAATAATTTCCCTAAAATAAACTTTTGGATGAGTTTATTTTTCCATAATGGTTATAATGATCAATTAAATACTATTTTGTGCGCTCAATTGTTTCGTGTGTAATATGGGTTTGATCAGCACATTTATTTCAATTAATATACATAGCAGTGAAGCAGCACCAGATAGGGTAGGGTTTAAAATAACCTAACCAATTGTTAGTGGTGTAGGGGGAAGAGTTACTTTGGTTTTTCCCTTTTGCAAAAACGTGGTTAGACATTAATATCCCCAATAGGTACTTTTCGTAATAGTTTCCTTAAAAGTTTAAAACATTCCGTTAAATTAAATACGTGGGAGATCGGGGGTCATTCGTCCGCTACCCACAGTCAGCAATATTCACCTACGCGTCTGAACCTAACCACATCGTCTCCCCCTCAGTAATTGTACACCTCATTGGCAGTATCGTACTCGATGCCTTTATCACAATTCAAGTTCAAATTTTCCTTTGTCATGAATTCATGATATTATCAAGGTCTTTTCAAGGTCATCACTCACATTAAGGGCATGATGACTTTGAAATACCACAAAAAATCCCAAAGATAAAAGATTTCTCAAGTAGGTACACATGATTTTCTCACCGAAATTTCTCAAGTATCAAGTCTGTAAGTTGAACTTGAAATAAATTAGGTACCTATTGGTAAATTATAATGCAATCTAACCTCAAACTTTTGTTTTCTTGTTTCAGGTAAGATACATTGAGTCCTTCTTTTCCACACGAGGACTGAATTCGTAAGATTAGTCAAGTACCTAGGTGATAGGCCTCAAACTTTTGTTTTCTTGTTTCAGGTAAGATACATTGAGTCCTTCTTTTCCACACGAGGACTGAATTCGTAAGATTAGTCAAGTAGGTGATAGTAAAAGACTAGAAAGAACTTCAGGCAACTTTGAAGTTACCCTAATGTACAGTAAGTTTGAGAAATACCTTTTGCTGACTCGGGTTTAAACTTTAAAACTCCAATCAGCCCGAAGTGACTAATCATATCGACATGGTGACTAAAGTGTCATTGTAAGCCGTTTGAAGTGTCATTGTCAGCCGGTTGAGTTGGAATTACCAGTGAGAAGGTGGCTGTTTGGTGGTGGTGACTGTATACTATTGTTCGAATGCTTTATTATTGCTTGACGGTTTCTTTGTGTAATGTAAAGGTAAAATACCTTTGTAAGTACCATTTATGAAATTAAATGAACAAGTGCCGAAAAATTTGCTAATTGTAAGTTCGTAAGGATTGCAAATTAATAGCACAGTAATGTTCTAAATACTAATCTAAATTTCACCTGCAAATTCGTGAAAATGTACTGAACTTTTTGCTACGGGGAATTCAAATTCATATTTTCATACTTGCAGTAAGCAGGTAAGGCATGTGCTCTATCTCTTCTTGTTGACAAAAAAGTTCTAATAAATAAATTAATGATTATGCTGAGGTGTCCTTGTTAATGAGAAGGGTTGGAGACCTATAGTAAGCCTGCTATTCTGCCTGTGTCTATTGTTGAAAAAAAAAAGCAACTGCGGCCCATTTTTTGGCAACACTCAGTATGAAAGCAGAAATTTATTTCGAAACGTGTGGGCATTCTCTCTCTCTTCCTCCTTTTTCTCCCTTTCTCCTCACCCTTCTCCTCCTCCTCCTCCTCCTCTTTCTCTCTCCTTTCACTCCCCACTTCCTTCACCATTTCCTCTTTCGTTTCGTTCCCATCTTGTGATTTTTATTTCCTTTTCAATTTGTATTCGTCTACACCACACTTTCTAGGGGTTTTTTATACATTTTTTATTTGTCAAAGTTTTGTTTCGAATTTTTGACAATAATAATTCAAAGTGAAAAGTTTCTCATTTCAATTTTTCATTTTATTATGATTCTTTTAATCATGATGAAATGGTGTTGTTCTGTTTGTTTTTCCAACTTTTTTGTTATCTTTTATAAACCCATTTTCCCCCCTTAAAAAACCGTCGAGATTTCATTCAAATTTATATTTATCATACCTACATATACATATATGCATACTCCTTTTTGGCAAATTTCAATGGACAACATTCTTGTTCTAAATAATCAAAATGAAAAGCAAATATTAAAAATTTCATCATCAGTCTATTTCTTTAAACTGTCTATTCGTCATCCTTTTGAACAAGACAAGGAATTGACATAAAATCCTCGAATATTCTGGTGGATTTTCACAGATAAATTCTGCAAAAGGACGATAAATACCTAATACAAAATAAAACGAAATAAGGGAGGACCTAAATTTATCTAAATCGATCATTTGAATGGGAAAAAAATGAATTAGATTCATTATGCAATAATAATATTCAAACATGAATATTTGACAATATTAATTTTGAAAGGGATCCACCAGAATGTGATCTGATTTGAGATTTGTGAAGAACAAGAAGGATTGCGAAGATAGTTAAGCTTCAACATAATATCTACATGAATGTATTCCTGTTTATTTCTTTTTTCTTCAAGATCTGAATTATAAAGAACTGCTTATACCTATCCTATCCCATTTAGGTACTTTGTCGATTTTTCCAGAGAGCTAAAACTATTAAATCGAAATCTCCAAAACAGGATATACCAAAATTCGTCTTCAAGTGCGCTGAGATCAGGTGGATATTCTTTCTCGATGAAGAAAGAAAAGAAGAATTACTCCGTAGGTATATGTATACAACCTGACAGCGAAGGGTACTTTGTCGATTTTTCCAGAGAGCTAAAACTATTAAATCGAAATCTCCAAAACAGGATATACCAAAATTCGTCTTCAAGTGCGCTTAGATCAGGTGGATATTCTTTCTCGATGAAGAAAGAAAAGAAGAATTACTCCGTAGGTATATACAACCTGACAGCGAAATTTTCCTCTTGACAGTGCCCCGGGAAATAGCAAATTCGGAAACACAAAAATGAAAATGAGGTACACTAATGTATTATGTCGTTAGATAGATTTGAATTGAAATAATTCGGCGCGAACGAGATTGATTGAGTGCTGAAATCGTGATAGATTACGAGTACAATCAAATTATTTTCCCCTCAGTGCGCTTTTGTACGTTTTGTATCTGCAGAGCTGCTGAATTCTGCTGAGATTTTTATACACTGTGCTAATAAATGCAATAGTATGGTTCATTTATTGATTTTCCTTATGAATGGGAACTTGGAACTTTATGGAAATGCACGCCTCTAGCATCCCAAAATGAGAGGCTTTACACACATTTGAGCTATGTCAAATCAGACTTGTTAAGAGATGTAGGGAACATCGAGATATAAGGGAGATTTCCCTTTGCATGCCACGTTTATAACAAGGTCATACGATTCTGCTGATGCAAACTTTGGCTTTTATTTAATACAGCGGTACACAACACTGATTGATACAGACACCTACTCAACAGCTCCTAACGCACTGCACCTACCTAACTACCTACCTGGCTTTCTAAATGAAAGCCACCTATCCAATTATCTGGTTACATATGTATATACATACATGGGGCTTTATGTACATTCGCATTGTCATAAAATGTAGCTACACATACATAATTATAGGCAGCTTTCTATTCAGCGGAGCGAGACCACTTGAAATCCATTACTATATTGCTCTTAGTGGATGTTCTACAGTTACATAATAAACATACCTGTATCTATGTTTTATGCTTTTGTCAATGGGGTGGCTTCAAACTTTCATATAAAAGAAGGCGTTAAAAATAGACGTTATATCCTGTATAAATTGTAAATTACACGTAAAATCATATGTAAATAAATCGAATTAAAAGAGAGAAAAAAATCTGATGCAAAAATGTAAGTTCAGTTTATGAGTTTAATCAGTATAGGTAAACTTTCATTTGTATGAGGAAATAAAGACTTGATTGGCGATGAGGCTTTATAGTGTCTTTATGATGGGGTCGAGTGGATTGGAAGATTGGAACACATCACATGCCTTCAGGCACACTCCATTTGACAAGGGTTTTAGGCATTACCTTGCCCTTGGTATCAATTTAATTTGAAGAAACCCATTTACCAATGAAATAGTTTGACATTCTGGAAATCATTGGTTGTTTTATCTAAATTTTGTTCATCAGTTGGGAAAGTTGAAACTTTGTCACCCTGTATACATAAAAGTTGCGTACGGCATACAAAGACACTAATGAGCTCTCATAGCTTTTGTATTGTATCACTGTATGGTAGGTAGCTATACGTTAAATAAATAAAATATAGTTACCCTGGTAGGCAGGAAAAGAAAATTGTCGTTCTTAGAACACATTGCATAGACATGTTTATCCAAATCGGCAGGATTTCTCAAGAGACATTCATTGGCTCGGATCTTGTCCTGTTGATCTTTTATAAATATTGTGTGACTATCCATAACTGTGACACCGGGCTTGAGATTAGGACCACATTGTTGACTAGACCAAGTGATTTTGAGAGGTTGTACTCTGGAGCAACCTTTATCCCATTCTGTCCTTCTGGTATTAATAGGTCTTTGATAATCATCTCTCGTTTCATGTTTTACTGGAAAAGTTTTAGGAATAATTAGGTATTTATGTGTTACTTTCAGAAAAGTTTACTACCTATAATTTCTACGAGTAAGCCTGAGTAGATGATCTAAATGGAATTTTAAGATCCGTGTACATATGTATGTACATCCCAATTGTAGAGACACCAATTGAAGAAAAACGACCCATAAGTAGGGTGGTCTGTAGTTGTACAAAATGGGTAGGTAGTCGGAGCTTTTTGACTAATGGATACTTCAATAGTAGGACACACATTAATGGTTAACGACACGGCACTATCATATAACGTGCGTGTCTTGTTTAAATACCTTTGTAAGTACCATTTATGAAATTAAATGAACAAGTGCCGAAAAATTTGCTAATTGTAAGTTCGTAAGGATTGCAAATTAAATTAATAGCACAGTAATGTTCTAAAATAAATACTAATCTAAATTTCACCTGCAAATTCGTGAAAATGTACCTATCTACTGAACTTTTTGCTACGGGGAATTCAAATTCATATTTTCATACTTGCAGTAAGCAGGTAAGGCATGTGCTCTCCCATCTCTTGCGAATTTACTTGAAAGGTAAATTTGTTATTTTATGTAGGTAAAACATTCTCGTGTTAGGTACCTAAATAATCATGAAAATTATTTCCGCAATAAAATTACACATTTACGAGTAAGCTCCTTCGTTTCTTCGTTACAAGGTGCAAATTCTTATGGTACCTATATGGTAGTTATAAAATGGGTTTCAATTTTCACCTGAAATAAACATGGTAAAACATTCTCGTGTTAGGTACCTAAATAATCATGAAAATTATTTCCGCAATAAAATTACACATTTACGAGTAAGCTCCTTCGTTACAAGGTGCAAATTCTTATGGTACCTATATGGTAGTTATAAAATGGGTTTCAATTTTCACCTGAAATAAACATGGAAAAAAAAAATAACAAAAGATCCATTCAGGAATAGTGTTAGAAATCGGACAATCAACAATAACGCATCGTCAAAAAGAGTATCCGGAAAGATTTTTCGACCCTAGAGATGCAAGATGCAAGAATTTGAGAAATGAGGAGTAGGTAGATAGCATACAAAAGAAAAAGAAACGTCATTATAAAGTTTCATATGAGTCTGCTGGTACTATGTAGTCTTAGTTGTGTGATGTAATATCATTAGGGAAAATTTATGGAACAATTCCGAATTTAGTACAATTTAGAACTTAAATTTTACTATCACTTCCTCTGTTCAACATGCTGGATTAAAACTTTTAATTACATACTGTGGCACATTAAACTTTTGTCAAGAACACTAACATTTGTCAAATTGGTGAAGTTTTTAGTTATGGGGATAAACAAATGATATAGGAGTCAAAACATTATAGGCTTCTGGTTTTACTTGTGACTACTCTTGGGGTTTTTCCCTGGTTCGAAAGAAGCACCAATACAGTTTGAAGTAAGTAATACATAATATTTTTTTTTATTTCAACCATTGATGCCAACTATTATCATTTGTAGCATCAGCATTGCATGCCTTTGTTATTAAATCGTTCTTTACAATTCGCTCATTATTACTGTTGGACTTTCAGTTCGAATTACCCGTTGAGTACATCGTTTACACTTTGGACACTTGTTGAATTTGGCTTTGACGAGTTCATGTCGAATGGACGAAGTAAAGTTGGGTCCATACGTCCATCGGGCGCTAGGTGGTGTACAGGTGTCATCTTTCAGTTGAGTTGCTTTGTTACAAATGGAAAACTGACATCCTGAACAGTCCTTCACGTTTGGAACCTTCTTGTAAAGATGGTCATCGCAGCTTTGTGGACAAGCAGGGCCTACAATCTGAGTACCTGTTGAAATACAAGAAAAGAAAAACGTCTAGTTTAGCTGACATCGAATTTAGCGCACCCAACGCATCACCTAACACATCAAATTAAATTAAAGATGTATACGATGTTTGTAATGAAACAGGAATACGGAAGCTGATTTTGATTCACTTATTGAAACTTACTTACCTTCTTTCAAAAACCCTAAAAGATGCGAGTTTTCGTCATACAAGGGGAGTTGATTTTCCAGTCGAACCGATACTTCCCGTACTTTTCTATTAGCATTATTTTTAATAGCAACACATTGATTTTGTTTTCTCTTTGATTCACTTATTGAAACTTACTTACCTTCTTTCAAAAACCCTAAAAGATGCGAGTTTTCGTCATACAAGGGGAGTTGATTTTCCAATCGAACCGATACTTCCCGTACTTTTCTATTAGCATTATTTTTCATAGCAACACATTGATTTTGTTTTCTTTTTTGTCCATAACAGACAGGTTGTTTGCAATGGTATTTTTTCGAACCTAGACGCCTCAGACTTGTGACCTTCGAATTCTGTTTTTTCATCATCTTGGATGCTTTTTTCTTGACAGTTGTCCGCTGGAGACATTTTTTTGAAAATCCCCTTCCTTGTAAAGCGGCAATTTTAGGTTTCACTGGAATTTTGTTATTCGCTTGTTGTATATTAGCAAAATCACTGCTTTCTTCTTCTTCATTGAAAGTGTCATTGACAAATAGTACATCTTCGGCTTTTATAACATTAGAAACTTCATTACTGTTACCATGATCCCTTCTTTTTTGTTGGATGTTTGTTCGTGTGACACCTCCTTTGTTGGCTCTCTGTTTGGTATTATTTTTATTTGGAAATTGTGGATCATTCTGGAAGCATTCCACTATTAGTTTTGCGATTTGAATTATCTTTGGATCATTTATGTCTTTGTTGAAACTACTTGTAGATGCAAGCTCTTTTTCTATTTTACTGTCGCTGTCTTCTTCCTGCTCAGATTTCCTACAAATATATCTTTTGTGGTCATTATGTATATTATTCTGTATGTTTTCAAAGATATTTTCTTCTTCCCTACCCCATGAATCTGCATAGTTTTCTTTACTTTCCTCTTGAAGATTACTAAATTTGTTTGAAGGTCTTGATTTTGCAACTCCATGTGTTGGTTTTGTATTATTTTCATCAAAGCAGTAGTACGAGTACACCTGATTCCATCCTCCATTTGATGGACGCAAATCTTTAGGTCCTGAATTATTTTTCTTTTCTCGATTAGTTTTATCATTGAGCTTATTTGAATTTTTCATTTCAGGGTGTCTAAATTTCAATTTTTCATTCTTGGTGTTTATTTTCTCAGCATTCAAATACCCGTCTATGTTTTGGTCTTCTTGATGTGTGTAATAATGTGTACTATTTTCATCATAATATGTTTGTCGTCTTTCATTACTTGATGGATTTATTGGGGGACAGCATTCAATTCCCCCGACTTTTTGATTTTGTCTTATTTCCGGTGTTCGATTCCCCCGATATTTTTTTAGGGTTGCCATAGACTGGATGTTCTATTCCACCGATTATTGTGTACAGGTAGAAAACTTGAGCATGTCAAATCGGGGGAATCGACAATCGCCCACGTTGGGCATGAAGATTTTATATTTTTGTCGGCTGAACGGGAAATCAAAGTCGGAGCTTTTTGACTAATGGATACTTCAATAGTAGGACACACATTAATGGTTAACGACACGGCACTATCATATAACGTGCGTGTCTCGTTATACAATATATCTATACGTTATACGTGTATCGTTATATTGTTGTATAGCAAAATCAATAACCGGACATACATGGGAGTGATTTATGGGAACGTGTCATAAACTGGACAATGGGAAGTGGAGACCTTCTTCTTCCCTCATACCCAAAAAAATCTCTGACCCCCATTACAAATGATGAAATTTATGATTGTCACTGCTGCCCTCCCCTCGGCCAGTGCCCCATTTCCCCTCGATTGTCAGGGCGGTTTTAGATTTGTTTTTGCGGGAAAATGGCTTACTTGAGAATAGTTTAAATTAAGTTGTTATCATCCCCATTCATTGTCACCCCCAAAAATAGTGGGAAGGATGGATCCTGTTTTTGCCACACAGGATGGATCCTGTTTTTGATGAACACTGACGGAATCACCTAACAAAATAATAATTTGTACTTTTTTTGAGAGTCCTGATTTTTCTTTTCAGGGTGTCTAAATTTCAATTTTTCATTCTTGGTGTTTATTTTCTCAGCATTCAAATACCCGTCTATGTTTTGGTCTCCTTGATGTGTGTAATAATGTGTACTATTTTCATCATAATATGTTTGTCGTCTTTCATTACTTGATGGATTTCTTCTGGTTCTTTCTTGCTTTTTAAAATCAACACATTTGTGTGTAGGATTGGAGTATTTTAACAATATCTCTTCATAATAATTCTGATCGTTGTGTTTGTTGTGGCAAATTTTGGGGTCACACTTGTCTTTATGCAATAAATACTCTGGGCTTCTATGATAATGCGTACCATCAGCTCTTCTGTAGTTTACATCATTATGTGCTATGTGAGCTTTATTATGACTCTTATCTGATTCTTTAGCATTGATGTAGAATGTGGTATAACTCTCTCCGCCTCCTTTGAATCTTCCATTTCTTCTTAAAGAATCACGAGGTCTAAATCCATCATTATGTGTATTAAAGTGCTCAGATGAACAACTTTGTAGTAGTTCAGGGACATTGTCGTTCTTAGAACACATTGCATAGACATGTTTATCCAAATCGGCAGGATTTCTCAAGAGACATTCATTGGCTCGGATCTTGTCCTGTTGATCTTTTATAAATATTGTGTGACTATCCATAACTGTGACACCGGGCTTGAGATTAGGACCACATTGTTGACTAGACCAAGTGATTTTGAGAGGTTGTACTCTGGAGCAACCTTTATCCCATTCTGTCCTTCTGGTATTAATAGGTCTTTGATAATCATCTCTCGTTTCATATTTTACTGGAAAAGTTTTAGGAATAATTAGGTATTTATGTATGTGTTACTTTCAGAAAAGTTTACTACCTATAATTTCTACGAGTAAGCCTGAGTAGATGATCTAAATGGAATTTTAAGATCCGTGTACATATGTACATCCCAACTGTAGAGACACCAAATGAAGAAAAACCACCCATAAGTAGGGTGGTCTGTAGTTGTACAAAATGGGTAGGTACATTTACAAATTAAGGATAATTGAATTACCTTGCTCCATAGAACCTCCTTGCCTTATGTGTGTGTCAATTTTCAGAATAATTTTACTCGTAATACAAGTAATTTAGAATAAAGGAAACATTATACGTAGAAATTAGGCAGGTATTGTGACATTTGATTAATTTACATAATAAACATACCTGTATCTATGTTTTATGCTTTTGTCTATGGGGTGGCTTCAAACTTTCATATAAAAGAAGGCGTTAAAAATGGACGTTATATCCTGTATAAATTGTAAATTACACGTAAAATCATTTGTAAATAAATCGAATTAAAAGAGAGAAAAAAATCTGATGCAAAAATGTAAGTTCAGTTTATGAGTTTAATCAGTATAGGTAAACTTTCATTTGTATGAGGAAATAAAGACTTGATTGGCGATGAGGCTTTAAAGTCTTTATGATGGGGTCGAGTGGATTGGAACACATCACCTCCTTCAGGCACACTCCATTTGACAAGGGTTTTAGGCATCACCTTGCCCTTGGTATCAATTCAATTTGAAGAAACCCATTTACTTACTAATGAAATAGTTTGACATTCTGGAAATCATTGGTTGTTTTATCTAAATTTTGTTCATCAGTTATCAGTTGGGAAAGTTGAAACTTTGTCACCCTGTACCTATACATAAAAGTTGCGTACGGCATACAAAGACACTAATGAGCTCTCATAGCTTTTGTACTGTATCACTGTATGGTAGGTAGCTACGTTAAATAAATAAAATATATAGTTACCCTGGTAGGCAGGAAAAGAAAATTTGTCGTAAAAGGATAAAGTAATTGTACAACTCATTGGCAGTATCGTACTCGATGCCTTTATCACAATTCAAGTTCAAATTTTCCTTTATCATGAATTCATGATACATGCAATTATTTTCAAGGTCTTTTCAAGGTCATCACTCACATTAAGGGCATGATGACTTTGAAATACCACAAAAAATCCCTCATAACAAAAAGATAAAAGATTTCTCAAGTAGGTACATATGATTTTCTCACCGAAATTTCTCAAGTATCAAGTCTGTAAGTTGAACTTGAAATAAATTAGGTACCTAAATAATTTTACTCGTAATACAAGTAATTTAGAATAAAGGAAACATTATACGTAGAAATTAGGCAGGTATTGTGACATTTGATTAATTACCTACTGGCAACTTTTCAGCCAGTCTTCTAGTGATAAAACGAACTTCTTTTCACCTATTGTTATACCTACTAAGACTTACTAAGTTTGAGATGATTTCTAGTCATTTTCGTACCTATACATGTACTTTTAAATTTATTTTCAAACAATGAAATGGAATTTTGGGTAGGTAGATACTAATTAAAATTATATGAATGAAACAAAATTGTCTAATATCTGATAAAACGAACTTCTTTTCACCTATTGTTATACCTACTAAGACTTACTAAGTTTGAGATGATTTCTAGTCATTTTCGTACCTATACTTGTACTTTCAAATTTATTTTCAAACAATATAATGGAATTTTGGGTAGGTACTAATTAAAATTATATGAATGAAACAAAATTGTCTAATATGTAGATTTTTCCATTACCCTGGGTAATGGTACTTTTTGCTCTCCTTCACTCATTATTCCAAATTGAAAAATGTTTTATGAATATGATTTCTCGAGAATTTTCTCTTTTTTCTCCTAAATGAATGCGCTCCAATTTTCATAAATCAGTTTTTCATTATGAAATAAATATGTGGGTTTGCGTTTACATAAATTTGTAGGTAGATACATACCTAGGTACATACGTACACGTATCAATGTACACATATGCCAACGATTCTTCATTTATTTCAGTTACCCACGTTAAATTTACACAGGTTAGGGAGTGCCTACATTATTTACTCTTGCCATTTTTCGTGTGTTTAAAAAATGTTTTGATCATGACTGACATCTTGTTTACCCATGAAAGCAGAGTTGTTCAATGTTAACCGGCCTTAGCATTCACCGTTAATGGGGAAAAACCAATTAGCAATTTTAATATCATTTCCATGCATTTCTCCTTTTTCCGATAGTCGCCAAAGTAAACAGCCTACGAGCATCTGATTTTCTCTTAATCCATCATTACCTACATCATAATCTACCCTTTTTTCAATCTATTCATCAAGTATTAAAGGGTGACTTCAATTTCAGTAAGTGCTCTAAAAAGGTTAAGTTTTCAAGGGTGCTTGAGAAGTGTAACATAATCTTGTGATATTTTGACTTCAATTTCAGTAAGTGCTCTAAAAAGGTTAAGTTTTCAAGGGTGCTTGAGAAGTGTAACATAATCTTGTGATATTTTGATTTTTTTTAAGAGACTCCTCGGCACATGTGATATGACATTGTCACTCCAGAACTGTCGGGAACATCACATGTCGCGTGTTCTGATGATTGATAAGGATTGCTCGATAAAGCGGTTGTTACTCTGCTTTCTAATCTCACTTATTGCTACTTGAGACTCCTCAGCAGACAGTTGGCGCTCTGATTAGTTTGAGCTATCCCTGATGTCTGCGTTAGTAAAGTTCCCACGTTGACTCCTGTTTTACAAAATCCCTGATCTGTGTTTCCTGGTTTCATTACATTGGGTTAGTGGAGACGCTGAAACTCCTTACTCTGAAATTCCGGAGAGTTGACATCTCCACTAAGTAGAAATCCAATGATTTTCTTTTGACTTTCCTTGTCGCCTATCACGGTTAGTGGGAAGCCCGAACTTCCTAATTCAAAATTGGGTAAAAGTTGACATCTCTACTGAATAGTATACAATGTTGGCAACACTGTAATTAATTTGCCAGCAGGAATGGGCTTTTTTTGTTTACCTTTGATATACAAAATATGTATATGTGTTTATGTAGGTATAGGTATAAAAAAATTCCCCGCTCTTTTCCGGTCTCCCTTGGAAAGGGACAAATGAGGGATTTTTTTTTTCCTTGGGAAAGTACAATGTGGCACAGGGTGATGTTTGTTTCATGGAGATTTATATGGGGGAGAACAATTTTTCCTATTGTTTTGTAAAAAAACAAAAAACATCTAAGCATCCACCATTACGTTTGGCTTTTGCAAGCGTTTTAATTTTCCCTTTTTGGTGGCGAAGGGAAAGGGAGTGTAGAGGGGCGAGGGATTTGAATGAAAAGTGCGTTCCACAATCATATTAGTACGAATCTACCAAAAGGTAGTGTAGTACATTTAGGTATGTTCCTTTTCTGAAACATCTATAGGTACTTCGGCACCTATTTGTGTAGTCTTCATCAGTGACGCGTTTTGGGGATTTGTAAAATTCAACAAAACCTCAAATTCTCATCACTGTCGCCCCAACTTTTCTTTTCTTTTTTTTTTTTTCAAGATTATGTAGCTCTCTATATCGATATCGTAGTTTCCTACATTACGATCCGACTCTGAAATTTCCAGATGTGAAGCGTTCCTTCCCTCAGTCTTTCCCTCAGGTATAATCCCTCTTACCGAACGTAAGAGTACGATGTAGAATTGTAGACACATTAGTGGAAAATACGAGGAAGCAAAACCTACGTATGACTTTTAATGACAGAAAATGTTTTGCAAATGTGCAGATTTAGATATGTAGTCGCTTAGGTGGGAAAATGGTAGAAGTAAAAAATCATAACTTCTAAGAGTAAACATAAAAACAAGGGTTTAAAGCGAAGCGAAGAAATGAAAACGACAGTTGAAAGAGAAGAGGAGAACCCCCCCCCCCCCCCCCCCCACCTCCTCACCTCCCATTATACAGTTCCAGGGAAAATTCATATTTTTAATCAAGGAATATTCTTGTACTTCTCCGACTTTTTCACATTTGAAATAATTATATTCCGACTTCCAAGAAAATAATATTATTTGAGAAAAAAAAAAAACGTGGAAATTAGAAGTCGTGTGAACTTATTTGAAGTGGAAAATGTAGAATTGCGGATTGAATTTAATGGGTTACTTTGTTGATACGAGTATAGGTGAAGCTTTTCATGCATATTTTTTGCGATTTTAGAAATACATAATTTTGAAGTTACCGTTTATATTGTCTCGGTTATACAATATATTGTCTCCCCCAAAAACAACCAAAACATGAGAAAAAAATGTTTTATGAATATGATTTCTCGAGAATTTTCTCTTTTTTCTCCTAAATGAATGCGCTCCAATTTTCATAAATCAGTTTTTCATAATGAAATAAATATGTGGGTTTGCGTTTACATAAATTTGTAGGTAGATACATACGTACACGTATCAATGTACACATATATTATGCCAACGATTCTTCATTTGTTTCATTTACCCACGTTAAATTTACACAGGTTAGGGAGTGCCTACATTATTTACTCTTGCCATTTTTCGTGTGTTTGAAAAATGTTTTGATCATGACTGACATCTTGTTTACCCATGAAAGCAGAGTTGTTCAATGTTAACCGGTCTTAGCATTGACATGAGAATGGGTAAGTACGCTAACGATATTATTGACAAGAGCATAGTAGAGAGACTTTTGCTTCATAGAATTTTTGAATGAATTGACATCTGCCCGACCTTGTACGACTGACGTCAACAGACTGTGAGAGACAAGCATAACCAAGTCAGCAAGCGGAATCTTCTGCTTGATGAGTGAAATGAGATTTTGCTGATTGAAACCGAAGAACATTTTAATATTTTTCTCTTTCAAAAGGAAAATATTTTAAGTAAATCAGAACGAAGCCAAGCGAATATCTTAAGAATTCCCAAGACGGGAAACTAATCCTTTCTTTTCTTGGGATGAAAATACATTTGTAATAATAATGATAAGAAAAGAAATGACTTGAACAAATTATAAAAATATTAATTTACAATTTAATTAGAAAAGTTTTGAGGAATTGCTTCCGAATATAATGAAGAAATCGAAAAAGTTCTTTCTTTTCATTATCTTGAATCTTGAAATGCTTTTTTTATTCCATAAAAAATGATACTTCAAAACATTTGAAAGTTTGAAAAGAGTTACATAAATATTTAATAATAACTAACTATTTTGCTGAATTGACTTGATCGTTTTCTTATTGTATTATTCTGAGTGGAGTTCCACCATAGTAATAAAAGTATGATAAATTATGGAATCCCTGTCTACCTAGATTCTTAGTAACTTTACCTATCTACCTATTGTAAGTAACTTTACCTAGAAACTAAAATATTGACGAATTTAGCGTCACTCAATGTGGATATACCACGGTTATTAGGGTTATTTATATGTAAAGTTCATGATGCCGTTTATTTCATTCCTTAATTCCCAGCCGTTTCTGAGATATAAGCGTGGTTCGCAAATCACGAACCACCCTGTATGTAGGTCTGATCCTGCAAGCTCCTTCTTTGAGTGTCTATCAGTATTAGTATGTTGGCGATCATTATATGACTATTCTTATTTTTTTCGTGGCATTCCAGAACATGTGGTATAGTATATAGTAGTACAAGCACCACACTTGTATCTTTCGAATTTGTGACTACTCGTGCGAGGAGGGCCTTAGCCGAGCCTCCCACGTTCGAAAATCTTTCGAACCCTTTATCTTTGTACGAAAGCTTCGGAAATACCTACTTGTGAATAAGTAATTAGCGGGTAAATATCTTGCACTGGCGGCTTTTGCTATCTAAAAATTCGAATCGCGTTCATCCCATTTTCAAGCTCAATGGATTAAATCTCGACATGATCAATTGATCACCCACATATTCTTATTCTAGAAATACTCATCTCTCATCTACTTTTTAAATATATTGTTAGCATAATGGGACTTCTCCTCGGCACATGTGATATGACATTGTCACTCCAGAACTGTCGGGAACATCACATGTCGCGTGTTCTGATGATTGATAAGGATTGCTCCATAAAGCGGTTGTTACTCTGCTTTCTAATCTCACTTATTGCTACTTGAGACTCCTCAGCAGACAGTTGGCGCTCTGATAAGTTTGAGCTATCCCTGATGTCTGTGTTAGTAAAGTTCCTACGTTGACTCCTGTTTTACAAAATCCCTGATCTGTGTTTCCTGGTTTCATTACATTGGGTTAGTGGAGACGCTGAAACTCCTTGCTCTGAAATTCCGGAGAGTTGACATCTCCACTAAGTAGAAATCCAATGATTTTCTTTTAACTTTCCTTGTCGCCTATCACGGTTAGTGGAGACGCCAGAACTTCCTAATTCAAAATTGGGTAAAAGTTGACATCTCTACTGAATAGTATGCAATGTTGGCAACACTGTAATTAATTTGCCAGCAGGAATGGGCTGTTTTTGTTTACCTTTGATATACAAAATATGTATATTTATGTAGGTATAGGTATAAAAAAATTCCCCGCTCTTTTCCGGTCTCCCTTGGAAAGGGACAAAATATGAGGGATTTTTTTTTTTCCTTGGGAAAGTACAATGTGGCACAGGGTGATGTTTGTTTCATGGAGATTTATATGGGGGAGAACAATTTTCCTATTGTTTTGTAAAAAAAAAAAACAAAAAAAAAAAAAAAAAACATCTAAGCATCCACCATTACGTTTGGCTTTTGCAAGCGTTTAATTTTCCCCTTTTTTGGTGGCGAAGGGAAGGTGAGAGTGTAGAGGGGCGAGGGATTTGAATGAAAAGTGCGCTCCACATATTAGTACGAATCTACCAAAAGGTAATGTAGGACATGTAGGTATGTTTCTTTTCTGAAACATCTATAGGTACTTCGGCACCTATTTGTGTAGTCTTCATCAGTGACGCGTTTTGGGGATTTGTAAAATTCAATAAAACCTCAAATTCTCATCACTGTCGCCCCAAAAAGCTTTCTTTTTTTTTTCAAGATTATGTAGCTCTCTACATCGATATCTTAGTTTCCTACATTACGATCCGACTCTGAAAGATGTGAAGCGTTCCTCCCCTCAGTCTTACCGAACGTAAGAGTACGATGTAGAATTGTAGACACATTAGTGGAAAGTATGAGGAAGCAAAACCTACGTATGACTTTTAATGACAGAAAATGTTTTGCAAATGTGCAGATTTAGAAATGTAGTCGCTTAGGTGGGAAAATGGTAGAAGTAAAAAATCATAACTTCTAAGAGTACCTAAACATAAAAACAAGGGTTTAAAGCGAAGCGAAGAAATGAAAACGACCGTTGAAAGAGAAGAGGAGAAAAATCAATTTAAATTAAAGAAATTAAATTTAAACAAAATGTTGTATGAAATGAAAGAAAAAATTCTCGAGACCAAAAGAATTAAAGAAGTTTGGAGGGGAGAAAGAAGGAGAGAAATGAGGGAAAAAAATTCAGCACAAAAACCTTTATGAAAAAAGTTATGAGGTTTCTACATCTCCATCAACCAGCAAAAGCACCCCTATCCCTCCCCAACCCCCGTAGAGAAATGAGGGAAAAAAATTCAGCACAAAAACCTTTATGAAAAAAGTTATGAGGTTTCTACATCTCCATCAACCAGCAAAAGCACCTCCATCCCTCCCCAACCCCCTCCCTTTTCTCTTCTCCCCCAAAACCATACCATGGAAAATAGGGGGGTCTACCAAAGTGTGATTAAAATTTATACTTCTTTTTATACGAAAAGCTTCTACGGTATAAAATAAATAACTATAGGAATGAATGAGAATTCCGCACTTCTTTGAAAAATATGAACAATATATTTCATTAGCCCTCAGGATTTCTCGATTTAATTCATTTTCTGACCTACTTCCAATTCCTAATCCTAATTCCATCATAATATCCTATTGATAGATGATCTACCATCTGTTTGGGATATTCGGTGGAGATAGTCTATATTTTATACACCCCCCCTCCCCCTGATCTGGACATGATGAGGTATTTTCCTTGGAAACTTTCAATTTTCCAAAAAGTGTGTGGGCTCTGAGTATTACTTATTCGAAATAAGTTTGCTTTATTCATTTTAGTTCTTCCGAGAATGGTTTAAATTTGTTATTATTGTTGTAACGAAATGGAGGAAGAATTAGGTTTCCATCGTTTTCGAAATTGAACTTTGGGTTTATTCAAGCCACAGGAGCAGGGTTGGAAAATAATTGACTTTTCATAAAACCTCGAGTTCATGATGGGTTAAAAGGGCCACCACAATCAACTTCTTCCCCCGTGGGTCCTTCCATCGTTTTCGAAATTGAACTTTGGGTTTATTCAAGCCACAGGAGCAGGGTTGGAAAATAATTGACTTTTCATAAAACCTCGAGTCCATGATGGGTTAAAAGGGCCACCACAATCAACTTCTTCCCCCGTGGGCTTCCCTGCTTTTTTTCTAATCCATTTGGTACGCCCGACCAAACTCAGCGAAGCATAGAAATTTCCGTTTTCCTTTGAAATTCTTTTTAAACTGTTTGCAATGGATGTCCTTCATATTCTCATTACTTTACTTTTATGATATTTATCTTTTGTGCTATTTTGAGTTTGTAAATATGGGACGAGGATAATAATAAATGTACAAATGGTACACCATGTATTTAGGTGCTTTTTATCACTATAGGTATAAACCAGTTTCGCCCAAGTTTTTTTAATAGGTCGGTAAAGAAACCATGTCCTTATATTGAAAAAGAGAAATTCTCTGACAGACATAATTCATAATTTCTAATTGAATTAATTCCAACTTTTTTTAAAAAAAGGATTTTAGGGTTTTCATTTTTTTTTTTTTTTTTTTTTCAGGGAAAAAAAAAGTGGAAAAATGTGCCCGAGGGACCTAGGGGGATTTTCTCCCACCATTGTAAATGGTGAAACCCCGAATATGAAACTCCAGGACATTGTGACGGGCTGAACGGGAGGTACTTTTCATAAATTTGTATTTGAAATTTATTCTGGAGGTACATACCTAACTTACGACAAATTTGAGCCCGTGTATAAATAAATACGTGGTTTGGATTTTAATATGTTGCCGTACCCAAACGTACTCCTTTTTTAGTGAAACTGCCGAAATTTATTATGTAGGGGAAGTGGCGGCAAACTGACAACCTCTCCCATAGTACCTATCTGGATGGATCTGTTTGCCTATTAATATACTTTCATTGTTCATCGATAACGGTAGGTGGTAATAGCTATTGATTGCCTATACTCTCCTAGTCAGTAAAAAATTTGACTCAGTTCTTCCATAAAAGCGCCCCGTTGATTTTCTTTTTTTTTTTTTCTTAATCCCACTTTAACAAAAAGTATTATACCCCTTCATCCAGTGTTTCCCTACGATTCCCTAAACAAAATTCTGGAACACCTGCCTTTCCACATAATTGCGTGTTACCTCTCATGCGTGCGTTCTCTCTCTCTCACCCCCCCCCTTGCCACCTCCCAAACCTCCCACCTCCTCACCTCCCATTATACAGTTCCAGGGAAAATTCATATTTTTAATCAAGGAATATTCTTGTACTTCTCCGACTTTTTCACATTTGAAATAATTATATTCCGACTTCCAAGAAAATAATATTATTTGAGAAAAAAAAAAAACGTGGAAATTAGAAGTCGTGTGAACTTATTTGAAGTGGAAAATGTAGAATTGCGGATTGAATTTAATGGGTTACTTTGTTGATACGAGTATAGGTGAAGCTTTTCATGCATATTTTTTGCGATTTTAGAAATACATAATTTTGAAGTTACCGTTTATATTGTCTCGGTTATACAGTATATTGTCTCCCCCAAGTACCTAATAATACCAAAAACATTACAACCAAAACATGAGAATATACCTCTATTACCTGTTCATTATTTGTTTAATTTGCAACAATGATATAGTATGTATTACGTAGGTATCAACAGAAGTGTATAATGTATAATGCAAGATAGGTGGAAACAACACGTATTAAACTTTTGTGGCTGAAGCAAACCAAATATTTACCCACACTTTGCAGTTTTGCCTCTTGGATAACGCTTTCTATTTTCCGCCAAGAGATAATGAAAGCTTCAAGAAATATCCTGTGTATTACAATCTCTAAATACTTACATGGTGTAATTATGCCGTCAGATTAGCGAGCTAGGGAATATGACTAAATGAGTCCTGGATAACAGATAAATATACCTACCTAACTCATTTCAGGATTTATGTATTCGGACACCTTGTCATTTGGACGTAGGTACATACATATATTTGGACAAATGAATGGACACCTTTTCAAAGGCAACCTAGTGTATGGCCTCAGGACACTTTGTATCTCCAGTGAGTACCAAAAGGTTCAAATAATGCCCTAAAGTGCATTGGATAGGGAAATAGGAAAAGGCGGGGTAATATTGAATCTCTCTCCTCTTCCTTTTTCCTCATCTCATCCCTTCTCTCTCACCCCTCCACCTCATTCTCCCTCCTTCTCATCTTATTCCTCATCTCATCCCTTCTCTCTCTCCCCTCCACCTCATTCTCCTTCCTTCTCATTCCTCCTTCTCCCCCCTCTCTCTCTCCTCCACTTTAATCACGTGACATCTGTTAATTTCGAGTGGCAAATCATGGAATGAATTCATAAAATGTTGACGGCTCCTGGAAATCTCTTAATCAAAATGGTGTCCGAGGATTAGGCTTTTCCTGGGCCGGGGGCTATTTTCTTTATTAAGGCCTCCGCAATCCTCTCATGGGGTATAGTTACTTAATTCACTAACTTGTATTCTGTTCAGGAGACCTTGGGTTCGAAATTCAAAAGCAAAAGGAAGCGTAGCACAACACTGTTAATGAAAATGTAGGTTATCTACAAAAGTCAATGATCAAATTGATTACTCTCAAAAGGCGACATTATTGACATCGATTTACTGTATTGTAGATGCACCTTTACACCGAGGTAAAGTTGTTTTACTACAACCGATTATGGTCGACAAAACGACGAACAATTATCACCAGGTTCTGAATTGGCCTTTGGCCTATTTCGAACATTGTTTAATTTAATATAGGTCATATAACGAGCAATTTTATTAATACCTACTCGCATTTCTGGATAGAACAACAGATACCCCGTGTGTATTTCCTCAGAACAATACAGATTACACGAATATCTTTCATCGAGGTTATTAATTTCTTGCCCGGTATTAAAAATGACCCCCTAACCTTTTAGTGTTTCCTGTAGCCCTGATGATGGAGGGAGTGCCTCCGAAACATGTCGGCTTTTAATAAATAAACTGTAATAATTCTTTGAAGTTCTGCAAAATATATCTGCCTTTTTGGTTCTCCTTATCAAGTTGACCCACAGAACTTATATATAATGACTGCTGAAACCCTCCAAGAGAATAACAATCAACAACAACAAACAAATTTATAAAAGCTGTTCAAAATGAGATCAATTTGTTTGTACACAGTATGTGTATTGGTTTTGAATAAGTTCAATCTTCGTGGTGTGCGAGTGATTTTTAGCTAATTGTTTTTAGAAACACTTGAATCTTAACACACTTCTGCCTACTTGTGAATAAGTAATTAGCGGGTAAATATCTTGCACTGGCGGCTTTTGCTATCTAAAAATTCGAATCGCGTTCATCCCATTTTTAAGCTCAATGGATTAAATCTCGACATGATCAATTGATCACCCACATATTCTTATTCTAGAAATACTCATCCATCCCATTTTTAAGCTCAATGGATTAAATCTCGACATGATCAATTGATCACCCACATATTCTTATTCTAGAAATACTCATCTAGGTAGGTACTTATTAAATATATTGTTAGCATAATGGGACTTCTTAATATGTAGGTCTGATCCTGCAAGCTCCTTCTTTGAGTGTCTATCAGTTTAAGTATGTTGGCGATCATTATATGGCTATTCTTACCTTTTTCGTGGCATTCCAGAACATGTGGTATAGTATACAGTAGTACAAGTACCACACTTGTATCTTTCGAATTTGTGACTACTCGTGCGAGGAGGGCCTTACCCGAGCCTCCCACGTTCGAAAATCTTTCGAACCCTTTATCTTTGTACGAAAGCTTCGGAAATTTTCAAGGGAATCTTGCCGTCTGAAAACGCTAAGGACTTCCTTGTCGATAAAGAGCTCCTAATTTCCCCCAGACTCTATATCCCCAAGTAGAACTAGAACCCTGTGTATAACCCCAATCAGTGGCGTAGGTATATGTGAGACGATGTTGTGCAAAGTTAGAAATCATCAATTACTTATGATTATGACTAAGGGTGTGGTCCAACCTTGTAGATTGTCCTCGGATTATGTTCAGTCTTATTTATCTGAAGTAAGTGACTTTAAGAAAAAAAAATTATCTCAATTCTGACATAATCTGACTTTGTAAGTCTCAGAGAACGGGGGGAGAGGAAGAAGAATAGGGAGAGATGGAAAAGAAAAAAATAACCAAGTGAAAATTAAATTAAATAAATTTATTTATGTGTTATCTATTTGATAAATAATTAAATTTATTTGTTTGTCATCACCTGTGGCTCCCAAGACAAGGAAAGATGACTTACCCTAAATGAAATTCCAGTAATGAGGAAACTATCCCAGTTACCAACTGAACCTACGCCACTAGGTACAAAGCTATTTAGTCATATTCCCCTACCTCACTAATCTGACGGCATAATTACCCCATGTATAAAGTGGTACAAATACCTAATACATATTTGAGTGGTCCGGTGCCAGACTTGCCTAACCCTCAGTTTCTTCAAATTGAGATAATGAGATCTAAAGTTGGGCCAAATTTTAAAACTCTGAAATGAAGTATTCCAGCAACATAGTATTTCATGTCATCAGACATTTGGAAACATATGTAGTTGTCGATGCTGGTGGGAACAGATCTTTTTTAGTACTTGCTCCTAAAGAATGTAGCTCGAAATTTTCAAATTTGTGGGTTAGGCAAGTCTGGCACCGGACCACTCAATTAAGGTTAGCGTACCCGTACCACTTTAAGACTGAGAAATGGTATAGTTAAACCCCAGGCAATCTTCATCTGTGCATTCATATTCGAACACTCATATTATCCTTGTTGAAAACTTTCCTTATGTACTACTGCTACTACTAGTCAAACACTACGACTACCTATAACTTCCACTATAGACGTACTACAGACTCCCACTACAAAAGTAATAGTAGTCAAAGTTTGAACTGTGCTCACTGCAGCAAATTAATTAATACTACACCAGACAGCACGTGTCATGGGTAGCAGAGCGTGAACTGTAACCTCCCTCTTCTCGAGTTACCTACCAGACGTAAACCGTGAGACTGTACATTCCCAGTAGTAAGACCTCTCCCTCACGTGTGTCTGTAAGGTAATCTGTGCAATCATATTCGAACACTCATATTATCCTTGTTGAAAACTTTCCTTATGTACTACTGCTACTACTAGTCAAACACTACGACTACCTATAACTTCCACTATAGACGTACTACAGACTCCCACTACAAAAGTAATAGTAGTCAAAGTTTGAACTGTGCTTACTGCAGCAAATTAATTAATACTACGCCAGACAGCACGTGTCATGGGTAGCAGAGCGTGAACTGTAACCTCCCTCCTCTCGAGTTACCTACCAGACGTAAACCGTGAGACTGTACATTCCCAGTAGTAAGACCTCTCCCTCACGTCACCTCACGTGTGTCTGTAAGGTCACAATGGAGGATAAGCCCTACTAACCGTTGTGAAAGGTCAATTCATTCCAATTGATGTTTGTCTTTAATGAAAGGAAGTGACTTTTGATTGATGAATCATGAATGGTGGAGCTGGTTGAACGGCTAAATGATTGTGTTACTAATCCAATTAGAGGTGTAATGACAGCACTGTATCCCTGATAATGATGATG
This sequence comes from Diaphorina citri, assembly GCF_000475195.1. Taxonomy (NCBI): domain Eukaryota; kingdom Metazoa; phylum Arthropoda; class Insecta; order Hemiptera; family Psyllidae; genus Diaphorina; species Diaphorina citri. The sequence continues at coordinate 24,571 of NW_007379284.1, read as the reverse complement.
TTGGGTTGTCATTTGTTTGTCTTGCTTGTTTTGAATGTTGTTTTTTAAAAAGCCTGGATTCTTCTCTCTTCAATTAATGTAGGATGTAGATGCTCTAGTCTAGGTAGGTACCTTTTAATGAGCAAAATCTTTCTAGTTATAGGTATCTACCTAACCAATGGCCCTCTATGAATTTAACGTACGGAAATTTAATACTTTAGGTACCCTAAGTCTGTCTTTTTACCTCAATTTTGGGTTGATAAAACCCCATGCGAGCAGCTTCCCGTATTTGTGAAAAGAAAAGGTCGATTTTCCACGGGTTTTCTCCTACACACAAATCCTTTCCTCTGTGTATTGAAAAACAAAAAGCCCCCTGCTTTTAACTGCGGAAGGGTTTTCTGCTGGCAGGTTGTGTGCTCATTATTAATTCATGGTAGTTAAAAGTTTTCTATTTCAAGCTGTGAGAAAGTTGTGGCAAACTGTGCTCTAATGTGAATGGCAAAGTTTCGGCGAATACAAATAACACAAGAGCTGATGTTGTGGTGGGGGTGTGTATTGGTTTTGAATAAGTTCAATCTTCGTGGTGTGCGTGTGATTTTTAGCTAATTGTTTTTAGAAACACTTGAATCTTAACACACAACACACTTCTCGACTATTCTCGAGCCTCTGTGAAAATGATGCCCTAGCCTACCTTTGCTTTTTGGTGAGTTTTGACTTCAAAATCTGAACTAGATGCACACATAAATGAAGAAAGTGACGCATTCCTTTCAACACCTCACCTGAAGGTACACCCAGAGAACTTGCCAGCGCAGTATTGAGTCCAACTGTAAGTCCATTCGATAGGAAATGGTAAATAAATGCCCCGAGCAAAATTTTCCTTGGAAGAAAAGGGGGAGGATGGCAATATGTAGAATTGGGCTGCTGACCATTGAATTACATACATAGCGAAATAGGTAGGTACCTGTTTGGTACGATAGCACAATAAAACACCCGAAGCTAAGTGCTTTCAGCTATAAATAATTGAAACCTTTTAGCACATGCATCACGTCACTAGTAAAACATAGTGGAAATATAGTGAAGCTTGAAGTCGAACTAAAATAGTATACTCAATCTGTGATGACAAATATTTGACAATATTGGGTCAAAAGGATGAATTTAGGACTCTGATTTTCAGACCTTAGTAAAATGCCCCGAGCAAAATTTTCCTTGGAAGAAAAGGGGGAGGATGGCAATATGTAGAATTGGGCTGCTGACCATTGAATTACATACATGGCGAAATAGGTAGGTACCTGTTTGGTACGATAGCACAATAAAACACCCGAAGCTAAGTGCTTTCAGCTAAATAAATGCGAGTGAAAAATAAAAAAAAAAAGCTATAAATAATTGAAACCTTTTAGCACATGCATCACCTCACTAGTAAAACATAGTGGAAATATAGTGAAGCTTGAAGTCGAACTAAAATAGTATAGGTACTCAATCTGTGATGGCAAATATTTGACAATATTGGTGTCAAAAGGATGAATTTAGGACTCTGATTTTCAGACCCTAGTCGGGCTCCTCCATAATACTATGTAACTAAAACCTATACGCAGTATCATAATAAATTCTGTTTTCGGAGGAGTATCTATCTAGGAACAGGCAATAGGGCCAGATTCGAAAAGCTTCATCAGAGGGAAGAAATGAGATCCTGCTCCTCCATAATACTATGTAACTAAAACCTATACGCAGTATCATAATAAATTCTGTTTTCGGAGGAGTATCTATCTAGGAACAGGCAAAAAGGCCAGATTCTCAAAGCTGCATCAGAGTGAAGAAATGAGATCCTGTGTAATAACTCCAGAATATAATCCTAAACAACTAGGCAAGTTTCTTGTCTATTAATCATCTTCATCAAAGGCCTGGCAGCATCTTTTGTCTTTACAAATACACTCTCTCCTTCCGTATCGTATCTTCTCTTTCTGGCGGGGTTTCTATTTTCTTTAGTTTTTTCATTTCTCATTTAGTTTTTAACACGTCATGCAATTTTCTTTACAATTCTTTAGTTCTTCTCTTGTGCTCTCTGCACTGTACAGAGAACAATAAATTATCTTCTGTACGGAAAATGAGAAAATCTCTTTTCCTTTTCTGTTTTGGCTTTTTGTTTGTATTAATTACAAATGCAATTTTCTTTACAATTCTTTAGTTCTTCTCTTGTGCTCTCTGCACTGTACAGAGAACAATAAATTATCTTCTGTACGGAAAATGGGAAAATCTCTTTTCCTTTTCTGTTTTGGCTTTTTGTTTGTATTAATTACAATTTTTCCTTTCCTCAGTGTGAAAGCAGCTTTTGACGTGTGTGTTGTTTTGTCGATTCCCCAAAGCTACTCGTAGACAGTGTCCATTACTTCCATTAGGTGTAGCTACTGTACTTTTAGATAGTGAAACAGCAGAAAACATAAAGTACGTGTGGTAAGGGCGAATCTAGAGAATAATAATTTATCCAGATGTGTCTTTCAAAATACCTAGGTACCCTACAAATAGGAGTGAGAATTATCTTGACCCTGAGTAAATGGTTGTCTGTCTGCGTGAACAATAAATTATCTTCTGTACGGAAAATGGGAAAATCTCTTTTCCTTTTCTGTTTTGGCTTTTTGTTTGTATTAATTACAATTTTTTCCTTTTCTCAGTGTGAAAGCAGCTTTTGACGTGTGTGTTGTTTTGTTGATTCCCCAAAGCTACTCGTAGACGGTGTCCATTACTTCCATTAGGTGTAGCTACTGTACTTTTAGATAATGAAACAGCAGAAAACATAAAGTACGTGTAGTAAGGGCATTTAATCGGGATTTTCTTGCAGAAGTGTCTGTTTCAGTGTTTTATTTCTACACTTTTAGAGGGAGAAATCAATCTCCATTTTGTTCCAAGCTCAATGACTAAAATAACTCAAATCAGTTCATATAAAAGCTCATATGAGTTTCCGATCCTCATAAAGTACCATCTAATGATAGTAAAAAATGAGACGGTCCCATATCCCATCCATTACTTCCATTAGGTGTAGCTACTGTACTTTTAGATAATGAAACAGCAGAAAACATAAAGTACGTGTAGTAAGGGCATTTAATCGAGATTTTCTTGCAGAAGTGTCTGTTTCAGTGTTTTATTTCTATACTTTTAGAGGGAGAAATCAATCTCCATTTTGTTCCAAGCTCAATGACTAAAATAACTCGAATCAGTTCGTATAAAAGCTCATATGCGTTTCCGATCCTCATAAAGTACCATCTAATGATAGTAAAAAATGAGACGGTCCCATATCCCATAACCTACTAATAGAAAAATGAAATGGGTCCATAAAGTATAAATTTTATTTCCGAAATAAAAACAGAGAAGAAAATAATAGTCATAATTCAATTTGTCAGATTGCTCAGTTTAAAAACACACATCAGAATCGTGGAGAACGGTGTTAAAAAATCCATTTTGTCTGCTCCTCTCCCCGTCTTTCCCCGAAAGGGAGGTTTTATACTATGAAAGTTTATTTAATGGAACCGAGTAAGGAGCGTGATGCTGGCAAAGAAAGCATAAAAACAATAAAAATAAAATCAGCAGGCCAGGATAGCTTACACGAAAAAAATGGGAGAGAGGCGGGTTTCCATTTGGTGGGACACTTAAAAGTTAGAAGTTTTATGACAGACCCATTAGCAGTGCCGGAGGTGAAAGAGATGAACATCAATCTAAGCTTTTCGATATTGACGGCATCTACCGGATAAACCAAAAATTAAAGAAAATGAAAAAAATGGGAGAGAGGCGGGTTTCCATTTGGTGGGACACTTAAAAGTTAGAAGTTTTATGACAGACCCATTAGCAGTGCCGGAGGGGAAAGAGATGAACATCAATCTAAGCTTTTCGATATTGACGGCATCTACCGGATAAACCAAAAATAAAAGAAAACTCTGTAAATACATACTCATAGGTAGTGAGGTATCTTATGAGTCAGCCAATCAGTCATTCTTAATCGTTATTCCCTTCAGACCAGTGTTTAACCACGATGCAATGGGACAAGAGCCTTATCAAGTTCACTGTCCGCCGGTCGTCAATTTCTGGTAAAGCGTCTTTGGGGTTTTTCAGTACCGGTTACCATGAGGAAATGATCAATATGAGTCATCTAGTATTACTGGATATGTACCACTTTGAAGAGCATTTCCCCCTCCCTACGTCACCACACGACACTTGTTCCGTCAGACGCATAACTTTCCGTTTTTATCGACGTCTTTATGAATTTTATTGTCTTTTCGAAATGTTTATGGGCGAGCATTTTGTCTTCGTATATGGGGACTAGACAGATGGGGGACGTTGTATTCAAAAAGGGGAAGCATACATCACATTTTAAGGACGCTTGAATGGGGACTTTGCGGAGAGGGAATGGGAAAAGTCCCGTTTTTTATGCTGTTGTAAGTGGTGCTAAATGAACAGTTTATGATGGACTTGTGACTAAGGAAATGGTAAATGGTGGTTCATATAATGGTGTACTCGTATTCCAAGTACCTACATGTTATATGATATATGAATTATATGCTGTACATAAGGGTACAATACCATTCTCAAATGAATTATTGAACGGTTGTTCACTTTTCGAAAAATATCATTTACTTTTAGTTTTAGGCAGGTAAACTAAGTTTTAAGTGTACAACGCTTGATTGATCATGGAACATACTCCTTAGTTTCCACCAATTTACCCTTTCCCATTTTAGGCTTCTATAGTTTTTGGCATTTTCGTTTACACTAGAGTAAATCTCATAATACTTCCGCAATTAAAAATAAGTGAGGCATTTCTTTCGGCTCTCTTCTTTATTTCTCAAAAAGAACAAAAATCATTTCCGGATACAATTTATTTATTGTCGTCTTCCTCGTCAACCCTCTTCAACAGGACCTTTTCTCAAAGAAACTAACTCAATGGTGAATTCCTTGTCAATAACATTATCTTCGTGTTCAATTTCGACTTTCTTTATCATTTCTTTTTCTGTCAAATTTACTAGGTACGCTGTTCAAATGTGAGTTCATTTTAGATGCCTAATATACATACATACCTAGCTGTACATGATTCATTAAATGATGCATTCCCAAATGATGCATTGCAAAATCGGGTAGGGGATAGCAGCCTACATTGAGTTTTTGTCTTCATAAGGTTGGTGCTCATAGCTTGTTAACATGAAAAAGTCCCTAAAATCCGTAAATATGTAGGTAGGTGTAGGTACGTAACATATGTCAGAAAACAGAATAAAGACTATACTATACCTACCTACATATTCCCTTAGTTTTGTACCTTCAAGCACCGAAGTATCTGCTCATATGAGATACACCCATATTTTATTGCAGTTGGAGTGTATAGTGTTTTAGTGATTTGGCAAGAAGTCTCAACCTTTGTAGGTATACTATGCTTATTTGTTTATGATAACTGTTACACGTTCTCGATTACACTTGGCGAAATTATGAAATATAACTGATATTCAAACACATAAGTTACCCTCCGGATTTTTCATATCATAAGTGATGGTTACAATTTCTTAAAATTAATTACCTACCTACATTTCTGAAAGTTTGAATATTACGAACAAAAAGTCTTTCTTTACTTTAGCAGGGTAACCCAAAGCTACCAAACACGACAGAAATTTAAACAAAAGTCAGAATCAAATGCAGAAACCTCAATATTGACAACATCACGTACGAGATAGTACTTAGGTAGGTTAACTAGAACAAAGCTGTAGTAATCTGCTAACCCATTCGGTTATGACACTTCTGACAACCTGGATTATAGTATATTATGCCTAGATAAAATATACAAGATGTACTTTCGTAATGACACATCCATCCACAGTTCAGTACATACTTATGAATCTACTTTACTTTACTTTAGGGGATCTGATTCAAGCAGTTTTAATTTAGGAAAATGTGTCAAACCAAATCCTGAAGATCTGATTCTAGCAGTGGTTGAAATGAGTCAAACCATTTAACCATATCTTGGATAAAATATACAAGATGTACTTTCGTAATGACACATCCATCCACAGTTCAGTACATACTTATGAATCTACTTTACTTTACTTTAGGGAATCTGATTCAAGCAGTTTTAATTTAGGAAAATGTGTCAAACCATTTAACCATATCCTGAAGAAGACGCAATCAATTGCATTTCTATGCCTACTGAGACATCAAAGAGTTAAAGTTAGAAGGCAAGCTGAAAACTTTAATGCGAGTCTACAAGACACAGAAGTTGGAGAACATTAGAAAATACAATAGAGAGAACAGCTCCCGAGATCCCCCATGTTCATATTAATTCTTCTAATTAAGAAACTTGCAGACTTTTCCTACTTTTGCTGGGAAGAGGAGAAAACTTGGGAAAAACTCCATGAAAAGTTGAAATTGTTAACTGTGACAGTATTGCTTCCCCATGTTCATATTAATTCTTCTAATTAAGAAACTTGCAGACTTTTCCTACTTTTGCTGGGAAGAGGAGAAAACTTGGGAAAAACTCCGTGAAAAGTTGAAATTGTTAACTGTGACAGTATTGCTTCTCTAATGTAATTCTATGCCTTTCCACGCCACTCTGGTGCTGAAATGGCAAAAGCCTCAAATGTCATCAGTTTTCACACCAAACTTGTAATGCTCTTTATTATTTCCCTTATTATAATGGCTATACCTACTGCCTTAGCATAGTTTTGTTTTGTTCAGTAGAATGGAGTTGTCCTAGGAATGTACCATAATATTCCACTTCTTCTCAGAAGACTCCTTGGTAAGTTCCTATATGTGATAGGTAGAAGGTAGGTGCCTACCTTTCTATATGTATAGGTATATCAACAAAGAACAGAAAGACTTGAAAAATCTTGTAATTTTCTAGGAATTTGAGAATTTGAATGTACCTAACGAAATTGTATTAATTGATGGTTCCTTCTTTGTCAAACTTTCCTGCAATTTAGGGTTCTTGTCTCTTCAAACTTTTGTCAAGTATTAGGACTAAAGTCTTTGACCCCTTGCCACAGGGGTTGGATGAGTTTTTCTCAGAAATATCGGGGCACGTCTCTTTGCTTGGGGGCATTTTATGTGTTTCTTGGAAACAGTTCTTCTAAGAAGTTTCCCAGAGAAAACTTTTGTTTTTTCCTGATTCTTGTTGAAGTTGGAGAGAATGTTGGTCGAAGAGTTTTTCTTCTCTCTGGAAGGCGTCGAAACTATTAAAGCGTGAAAGCATTATCTTCTTTATTCGTTTTTATGTGGTCTGAACTTAAGAAGTTTCCCAGAGAAAACTTTTGTTTTTTCCTGATTCTTGTTGAAGTTGGAGAGAATGTTGGTCGAAGAGTTTTTCTTCTCTCTGAAAGGCGTCGAAACTATTAAAGCGTGAAAGCATTATCTTCTTTATTCGTTTTTATGTGGTCTGAACTATTTTTAAAAAAGTTTGTTGAAATGAGATTTATTTGCCTCATCCACTTCCGCAGTAGTAGGTCATCTCATCCGGAACATTTCTTCATAGTACAAGTAGATGGTATAGCGTTCTGTATAGTGTAGCTAATGTTGATTATAAGTATTACTGTCTTACTTAACTGTGATGATCCAGACTAAAATGGACTCAGTACCTAGCGTTCTGTATAGTGTAGCTAATGTTGATTATAAGTATTACTGTCTTACTTAACTGTGATGATCCAGACTAAAATGGACTCAGTACACCCTTAAGAGAGATATCAATTATTGTTCTTGAAAATGCAATAACCTACAATAAAACATTACCAATTTTCCCGTAGCTAATCTGTTAAATGCCATGACATGTAGTTTTTACATCATCAGCTGTAGTTTTTACATCATCAGCTGTATTTACCATTAAATTTGTTGAAATGCAATAACCTACAATAAAACATTACCAATTTTCCCGTAGCTAATCTGTTAAATGCCATGACATGTAGTTTTTACATCATCAGCTGTATCTATACCATTAAATTTGTTGAATTACGTACCTACTACCCTAATACTCACATTACTAAACTTACTATGATTTCTGAGCTATAAAAAGTGGTTCCCATGTTGTATAATTATACGGCTTTATAGCATAGGCGTGATAAATAGTGAAATTACAGGGTTAGTCCGGTGATAACATGGGTGTTGGGTGATGCTGAGGAGCCTCTGTTTATAACATAATAATCCAGGTACATGGCGTCGGCAGTGCTCCAGAACAAGTTCTGACCTATCTTGAAGCCGCGAATTGTGACCTGTGCTGTTGCAATTTCTTGGTCCCCCAACTTTCTGCAAAATTCCACAAGCCATTGATGAAAGTCCGCGGTTTGCCAAGCCACAAGCCTTTCCGGGAAAGACTCAGGTGCGACGTTATGATAAGCCATGTGGCAAGTGTGTGACAAGTACCTACATAGTATATTTGCCTCATCCACTTCCGCAGTAGTAGGTCATCTCATCCGGAACATTTCTTCATAGTACAAGTAGATGGTATAGCGTTCTGTATACTATACAGTGTATAGTGTAGCTAATGTTGATTATAAGTATTACTGTCTTACTTAACTGTGATGATCCAGACTAAATTGGACTCAGTACACCATTAATTTAAGAGAGATATCAATTATTGTTCTTGAAAATGCAATAGCCTACAATAAAACATTATACCAATTTTCTCGTAGCTAATCTGTCAAAATGCCATGACATGTAGTTTTTACATCAGCTTCATGTGTATCTATACCATTAAATTTGTTGAAATACGTAGGCTGCTACCAGTACTACCCTAATACTCACATTACTTACTATGATTTCTGAGCTATAAAAAGTGGTTCCTATGTTGTATAATTATACGGCTTTATAGCTTTTTTTTGAGCACCTATGTGTAGGAGGCAGGAACTTTCAAAAGCTTAACCTCGAACAAAAGCCTTTCAGCTCATTTTAATTTATAATAACAAAGTTATAAAATTGAAAAGTTTGGTTACACTTTTTTTGCTGTCGAAAATTCATCCCTCCGCGCGCCAAACAAAATTGAAATGTATTTGGAAAATAAAAGATAAAAAAACATAATCACAACAGTCAAAGTCAGAAGTTGAATTTGTTTGCACAACTTTTGAATTTGAATTCAGATTTGTGTTTTTTCCCTGCCAATTCATTCCCTCCTTCCCGGGGGCAGGTCTCATATCGTATGGCACCCACATAATGCGAATCATTGACATTGTGACGTAGGGTTATAAGGGTTAGCATGAAGAGTGTTGCAGATCTGTTGCCTGGAGCCTCTGGAATATGCAGATTCTATCACGCTGATAAGTGGTAAGTCTGAGGTTATGATAAATAGACGTGGAATAGGCGTGATAAATAGTGAAATTACAGGGTTAGTCCGGTGATAACATGGGTGTTGGGTGATGCTGAGGAGCCTCTGTTTATAACATAGTAAATCAGGTACATGGCGTCGGCAGTGCTCCAGAACAAGTTCTGACCTATCTGGAACCCGCGAATTGTGACCTGTGCTGTTGCAATTTCTTGGTTCCCCAACTTTCTGCAAAATTCCACAAGCCATTGGCAAAAGTCCGCGGTTTGTCAAGCCACAAGGCTTTCCGGAAAAGACTCAGGTGCGACGTTATGATAAGCCATGGCAAGTGTGTGACAAGTACCTACATAGTAACAAGTACACAGTGTGTTATGACAAGTACACAGTGTGTTATGACAAGTACACAGTGTGTTACGACAAGTACACAGTGGTCGTAACTTGGGTCGCTGGAAAGGGAAAGAAGGAAACTCAGGAAGCAGGCCATATGGACCTGAACCTGACACATTGATATACACACGCGAATTTAGTGATTGGGTAGAAAGCTAACAAGTACACAGTGGTCGTAACTTGGGTCGCTGGAAAGGGAAAGAAGGAAACTCAGGAAGCAGGCCATATGGACCTGAACCTGACATATTGATATGCACACGCGAATTTAGTGATTGGGTAGAAAGTAAGAAAGGTCTTTTGAAACCCAGTATTAGAAGTTTCGCAACAGTAACTATTACAACGGTGTATTTATAAACAATGACCATTACGTATAGAGGTATCATCAGGGCATGCTAAACTAAACTATAGGGTCCATACAGGCTCTCAGACGATGCGAGTTCTCCCCCAGGCTGTAATGACATCACGCGCGTGACAAATCCATTCATTTTCACGTCACGGGCGTGAAGACTCGCCGCCCCGGTAGAAAGTGGGTGCCTCGAGGTATTTGATATCTCATATCCACGTGATCTAGAGAGATTATCCTGTGATCCTCAGGATCTTCTTTGATCCTATCGTATTTAGCATATTAACCCAAAGGATTCGAATGCATCTTGAGTTAGTTGCGTGCGTATTGACCGTGCAAACCCAAGATTCACATTTCACAATGATCTTAAGTATGATATTCCATCAAGATCTGATAATGATAAGGTTAAGGATCAGAAGATGAAACTTGGAACTTTTGTTTAGCCTCATAACTCCGATGAACTCTTGAAAGACGATCTAAAGACCATTTTCATATTGAAATTGAACTCTTTGCGGTTTTACCGTTAAATGCTTTTCCGTGTTCAGCACAACGAGAGAACTTTTGCTAACGCATTCGCTAGGTGAAACTGCAGACAAAGCTGCCTTGGACCGACTGTATTTCTGCGAAGATAAACAATTCCAAGCTGCTACTCCTGTTTGTAGCGTTGACATTATCGAACTTTGAGTTAGAAAGCTCGCCAAAAACAAAGCTCGAAAGTATGTCACCCTTGCATTTCCACAGCTCGCTGCAATGAGCAATGACAGCTGGCTTGGCGTCCTGTGACGTAGGTAACCAAATTTAATCAACGAATATGCTGACTGTGAAATAATTCCGGGAATAACAGTGTTTACTGTCTGAAATATGGGTTTTGGCAGCAAGTTTACTTTTTGATCCTCGCCGTCATGTGGTTTGTAGACTTTGTGGTGCTGTTTGGCAACTTGAAATGTTAGCGGCTCACCGATGGAGACAATTTAATAATAGAAATCGAGGAAAGCATTGTGATGAAGCTTGGGTGTGGACTCATTGGAGAAAAAGTTGTGGTGGAAAATGACGTACAAGAAAAATTCACTGAGTATAATGGTCACGGGATAAAAACTCGGGTGATAAAACCATCATAGCATACAAATTCCCACAGTATAAGCATCATAGGATACAATTTCATACTAGAAAACCCTTGTAAAAGAAAAAAATCCCCCAGTAAAAACTTCATTCAATTAAATTTCATAAGAGAAAACCCTCATACGGGATAATTTCACACAGTAAAAACCTCGCAGAGTAAAAATTTTGAACAAGTAAAACATCATGTGAGAAAATATCACTGGATAAAATATTCATTGCAATTGTTGGATGACTCGTAAATCTCGTAATGTCATCACAATTCAGGACTAAGTCAACTAGGTAAAAGAAGTGCTAACATCTTCGAAAAAAACCTTTGTATCAGCGCGTTAGAAATTTGGGATTTTACTATCTTAGTACCTAAATTACGATATTACATAATTGTCTAGCCTTCTACTCTGTACCTATACGAGTTGCGAGTAAAGTCAGTAAAGTTATAATATCGAAAACTTTGTCTTTTTTCTTATCCCAAGTCAGACTCTGACATTTAGTTTCGCCCATAGTGACTACTAGGTATTAGCGCGTTAGAAATTTGGGATTTTACTATCTTAGTACCTAAATTACGATATTACATAATTGTCTAGCCTTCTACTCTGTATACGAGTTACGAGTAAAGTTATAATATCGAAAACTTTGTCTTCTTTCTTATCCCAAGTCAGACTCTGACATTTAGTTTCGCCCCTAGTGACTATCAGGAATTCAGGACTGTTGTTTATTTTCTAGTTATTCTACACAGCGACTATTTCTCGTTAAACTCAAAGGATTTCGGGAAAATCAAATTAGAGAAAGTCATGCTGGCGTATGTACTTACCTCCTCTTCCTGTCTCTTTCCAATCCCTTATCTGTCTCTCCCTCTTCCCCTCTCTCTTCATTTCCTATGCCCTCCACTGTCTGATTCTTTTCCTTTCTCTTTTTCATTCCCTTATCTATCTGTCTCTCCCTTCCTCCTCCTCTCTCTCTCTCTCTCTCTCTCTCTCTCTCTCTTCTCTCTCTCTCCTCCCTCTATTCTCTCCTCCCATAGTAGCCATTGTCTCTGTCACTCCTTTTGTCTCTTCATCTCTTTTTTTCCCCCGTTCCCTTTCCCTCTCCCTCCCTCTCTCCTCTCTCTCTCTCTCCTCTCTCCCTCCCCCCCCCCCCCCCCCCCCCCCCCCCCCCCCCCCCCCTCTCTCTCTCTCCCCTTTCTCTCATATCCCAGAACTGCATTCATCTCGTTAATTAATATTATCTAATATAAAGTAGAAGTAAAAACGAAAACTATATCGGATTTCTCCGTTTCTCCTGAACCATCCATATTCCGTATTGTCTGCAGATGAGCTTGGAGACATGATGGATGGGATGATGAATGACTGAGGACAGGAGGAGGGGGGATGATTGAAGAGAGGGGGAAGAGGAGGAGGAGGTGGGGGTAGATATGGAGGGAATGAAAGTGGACAAGAGGGGGAAGGATATGAGTGAGGAATTGAGTATGGTAGAAGAGGGGAATAAGGATGGTGGGGGTGAAGAGGAGAAGGAATAGGAGTTAGATGAGTGACGATAGGATCGTATTAGGAGGAGGAGAGATGAGAGTGGACTGGAAGAGAGAGGAGAGGGAGAGGAGATAGTGAAGATGAATGAGGCACTGAGTTCTGAGATGTGTCCAGGATAGGCAGTGGTGTAAGGAAATAGATTGCCCGCCTATAGTTATCTTGGAAGGCTCTACCTGCCTTGTAGGCGCTATTTTATTCGAAAAAGATAAGTAGTTTCGTTCTCGGAACGGCTCTATCCTGTTCTCCTTCAGAGTTCTGAGGTTTGAATAATAGTTTCATTGGTGGAGATGCCTGATGTATTACAGCATGTTTATTGCACCTATGTAGGACCGTACCTTTTGAGTAAGAGCTCAATACCGATGGTTGATTAATATGTAGATACTAATAGGTACTTTTCTAAATTTAATTTCGATAGCATCTTGACGTAGGGTGGAACTTGTCATCTAAAGAGAAACTGTGATGCCAATAAACAAACAACATTTAGGTATGTGATCCCACTTTCTTTCATAGCGCGCCGTCACTGGTCACTCTAAACTTGGTTCAATTTCAGGACAATTAACAAAGTGGATTTGCTTTGGTTGGAAACGAGAAAAATACCATTTTAATTGAATAAACAAGAATGGAGACGTTTATTATCAATGAGGGATTGAAAGCGCTTTGACAGGAGGTCAAAATTTTGGATTTGATGCACATTTAAACGAGGTTTTATACGTTTTGACATTTCCATTTAAAGTATTCATGGTACTATTACTATACTTTTCCCTTTACCTTTGAGCTTATATCATGGATTGTACGTACAGCATTGCCAAATTGTCATGGACTAAAATCCCAATTAACATTCTCTCAGTCTGACTTTAGAAGACCTGTGATTGGTAGGTACCTACATAATATTATGACTTGAAAGTTAAAAGTTACAACTGCAGCAATCTCAAAATATCCACCATGCCCTAACTTCTATCTTTCCATTATCTTGCTGTGGAAAATAGGTATCAACTTTTACTTTCATTTTTGGAAGGGGTGAGACCCTCATTTTGACTGATTCTCGAGTTTGTCGAACATATCTACTAGCTCAAGTTGCTTCGTGTCAAATTGTGTCTGCTGGTGCAGAAGTCAGCAGTCATTTCAGAGCATCCTGTGCCCATAAAGACCTATAGCAACCCTTAAAAACCCATCGTTTCAAAACTTCCACATGAGGATGGTCTCGAACTTCTTGTGCGCCCTGTATATGTCGGAAAGCTCTTGTCTCCTACGTGACTGTCATACGGGAAAGGTTTCCACGTTTCCCTGTCTATGTTGTGTGTGGGATGTGTACAGAATTCTATCTTTACACTGTCAGGATATTGATTGAGTTGTTAGACTTGTTAGCACTCCATTAGAACATTCGGCAGACATTTCAGATGGATCTTGAAGGAGAACTGAAGCAAGGCTTAGGGAATTCCCCTGAAACATACGTGAACAATATGAACAAAGTGTATTTTATACAAAATTACAAATGATTTCCCTAAAAGTAGGTATGTCCAAACATAGTCGACCGGCCGTCACATCGATCGACGAGGTGTGAATCTATGTTGTCGAGGCAGTGTGGACGGTTCAGTAAAGTTGACACCGATCAACGGCCGGTCTACTATGTGTGGATCGGCTCTACATCACGAGCATTACCTCTGTGGGTCTGTAGCACATAAGGCTACACAAATTTTTGGTATTTAAATATTACTATTTCTCCAGTCTGAACTTATCGCTGCTGGGTCAAGTGGTCCTACCGTAAGTCCACTTTACACCTTCTTTTGTACCCTTGCAATATTGTAATCTATAATATTATTGATGCAAATAAACAAATTACAATTACAATTACAAATAAAACACATAAAAAAAATGCTACATAGGTCCTTATGGTTGTATGAATAGGCACCCAATTTAGCAAAAGTCGAATTCACACCCACGTCTTTTCACAATTAAATTTCATCTTTCTGCAGACCACAGCCCCTATTTCTCCTTCCTTCTTTTCAATGTCTTCTCTCTTCACTTTTGGGACGATATGACCTTAGCAGTTACAGCTTCCTCTATAAAACGATCAAACCTCTTAAAAAACTTGGTTCGTGTGATGCCAATAAACAAACAACATTTAGGTATGTGATCCCACTTTCTTTCATAGCGCGCCGTCACTGGTCACTCTAAACTTGGTTCAATTTCAGGACAATTAACAAAGTGGATTTGCTTTGGTTGGAAACGAGAAAAATACCATTTTAATTGAATAAACAAGAATGGAGACGTTTATTATCAATGAGGGATTGAAAGCGCTTTGACAGGAGGTCAAAATTTTGGATTTGATGCACATTTAAACGAGGTTTTATACGTTTTGACATTTCCATTTAAAGTATTCATGGTACTATTACTATACTTTTCCCTTTACCTTTGAGCTTATATCATGGATTGTACGTACAGCATTGGGAGCGACTGATTCAATGGCAGGTGAAAATTAACAACAATCTGGGCGATGGTAAGTTGATAGAATCAGTGTTTCATCCATGGAGCTACTTTGCTCCTTGGTTTTATCTCAAGGTTGTAGGTACCTACCTACTCAAAGGATATAAACTCTTTCTTTGCCTTCTGTTTGTCTTTCATTCACTCTTTTCTTTTTCTGGACTTTTTTGACGCCGAAAAATGTGGCTTTGGTACCAAGAAAAACTCCCCTCTTTAAGATTGTCCCTGATTTAGTCGATACCTGCCTTGGTAACTCAATGGTTACAAATTTGTTATAAGATACAATTTAGGTTTTACACACACGTTCAATGGTTACAAATTTGTGTCTTTGCAACTCAATTGGATTGAACACACATCACATTAGTATAAAAAGAATATAAAGGTTCATTATTTCAGCCAGTTGCACACGCAATGTGAACACGGTTTTTAGGTAAGAGGCCACGGGAAGGAGAGAAGGAAGGAAAGAAAAGGGGAGGGGATGAAAGAATGTGATGAAAAGGAATAAGGAAGAAAAGGAAGAGGGAGGGAAGAAAAGGGAGCTTCTACCTGAATAGTTCCAGTTTCTTTGTGACAAAAGAACCGTTCCGTGAGTTTCATTTTACATGTCTTACCTCGTCTCGTACCTTAAGTACGTTTCTTATATTATGCAGTGAAGTGAAGGGATGTGTGGGTGTGTACGGTGTGTGTGGGTGAGAGAAAACCCCTTGACAAAGTTGAAACAGACAAGAAAAATTGCTACCTACTTGAAATAAGACTCCAATTTTCAAGCTCCTCTTTAAACGAAACAAAAATGTCTTTTGCGAGAAACACACACTCTCTCTCCTCTCTCTCATATTTAAGCGGTTTTGCATTCTAAAGGTTTGAATAACACATATAGAGCATGGTAATATGTTCATATTTATATTACCATTTGTTGTGTGTGACAGGGGTGGTCGGCAGACAGCTGTTTATGGTCTTCTTCAGGGGATGATTATATACATATATCTGAGTGAGGGACAGGACAATGTTTATTGGAGCAATTCCTTTACTGCCGCCCCTGGGCACTATGAATAGGGCTCAGCCTTGATTTTTCGATACGTGGTTAGGTACTGGTTCTTCATAAGATTGATTTGACCCAGAGCCCATTCTTGAGGGATGAACCTCTCACTTTGGAGTTCAAAATTTGAACCACTATCCACTACTCGAACTGTAAACAGTCCTCTTTAAATACAACAATACAACCAAAAACATTGTGATTCAGTTCTGTTCCCGCTGGAAGAGAAACATACTACTCCAGGCATGTGCAAAGTACAGAAAAGACAACGGGAAGATCAAAGCAAAGGACGTGAATACTTCTCTTCCAAATCAGGACATCTATATCTCTGAGCATCTTACCCCCAAGAACAAGATGCTCCTGAAGAAAACCAAGGAACGGGCAAAAGCCAACAACTGGAAATATGTATGGTCCAAGGATGGGACAATCTATGCACGTAAAAATGACTCAGACAAGAATAGAATCCAGATCAGATGTGAGGAGGAAATGGATCAAATAGAATAGCAATTCCTACATATTCAGATAAGCTACCATTACTTATTATTTTCTTTTTCTCAATTTCCAATCAGAATTAATGGCAACTATTGGGAGACGTTTATTATCAATGAGGGATTGAAAGCGCTTTGACAGGAGGTCAAAATTTTGGATTTGATGCACATTTAAACGAGGTTTTATACGTTTTGACATTTCCATTTAAAGTATTCATGGTACTATTACTATACTTTTCCCTTTACCTTTGAGCTTATATCATGGATTGTACGTACAGCATTGCCAAATTGTCATGGACTAAAATCCCAATTAACATTCTCTCAGTCTGACTTTAGAAGACCTGTGATTGGTAGGTACCTACATAATATTATGACTTGAAAGTTAAAAGTTACAACTGCAGCAATCTCAAAATATCCACCATGCCCTAACTTCTATCTTTCCATTATCTTGCTGTGGAAAATAGGTATCAACTTTTACTTTCATTTTTGGAAGGGGTGAGACCCTCATTTTGACTGATTCTCGAGTTTGTCGAACATATCTACTAGCTCAAGTTGCTTCGTGTCAAATTTACAGCATTGCCAAATTGTCATGGACTAAAATCCCAATTAACATTCTCTCAGTCTGACTTTAGAAGACCTGTGATTGGTAGGTACCTATACATAATATTATGACTTGAAAGTTAAAAGTTACAACTGCAGCAATCTCGAAATATCCACCATGTCCTAACTTCTATCTTTTCATTATCTTGCTGTGGAAAATAGGTAGGTATCAACTTTTACTTTCATTTTTGGAAGGGGTGAGACCCTCATTTTGACTGATTCTCGAGTTTGTCGAATATACCTACTAGCTCAAGTTGCTTCGTGTCAAATTTTGGACGTTTTTGTCAAGTGTCTGCTGGTGCAGAAGTCAGCAGTCATTTCAGAGCATCCTGTGCCCATAAAGACCTATAGCAACCCTTAAAAACCCATCGTTTCAAAACTTCCACATGAGGATGGTCTCGAACTTCTTGTGCGCCCTGTATCTGTCGGAAAGCTCTTGTCTCCTACGTGACTGTCATACGGGAAAGGTTTCCACGTTTCCCTGTCTATGTTGTGTGTGGGATGTGTACAGAATTCTATCTTTACACTGTCAGGATATTGATTGAGTTGTTAGACTTGTTAGCACTCCATTAGAACATTCGGCAGACATTTCAGATGGATCTTGAAGGAGAACTGAAGCAAGGCTTAGGGAATTCCCCTGAAACATACGTGAACAATATGAACAAAGTGTATTTTATACAAATGATTTCCCTAAAAGTAGGTATGTCCAAACATAGTCGACCGGCCGTCGCATCGATCGACGAGGTGTGAATCTATGTTGTCGAGGTAGTGTGGACGGTTCAGTCGACACCGATCAACGGCCGGTCTACTATGTGTGGACACACCTTAAGAGAGGACAGTTACCTTGGATTTCTCTCTGACTAGTTTTTACCCTTTAACAATTTTCCTCAAATTCCTGACAAGTGTTCTTCACTGGGACCATACCTAAAATGATGTTGAGTAAGCTTTTGATTTTTATTAATTGGACAGAAGTTGTTGAGGCAGGGGGGCTAATGATGTCCCTTATTATTCGTACTCAAAAGGTAATGTTTTCAAAGATTTTCACAGTGTGAGAACAAGGCATTGGAAAATTGAAGCTTTCCCAACCCAAATTAATAAAAAGGGACTAGGGAGGATGCTGTAAATTTCATCGCTATCCTTGCCCCACTCCTAATCCCAAGTATTTAATTAAATCAAGCTCCAAAGTTCATAATTTATGAAGATTCTACTTTATTAACAATTTTTTTTCTCCTACAAAAAAGTATTTTGTAAAATAATAAAAATTAAGGAAAAGAACTTGCAAAAGAAAAGGTACAAATTTTCGAGGGCCTCTCTCCTTTTTTTGTTAATGAAGAAAATGAGGAAGAGTTTCAGGGAAAATTCTCTGTGCTTTCCAAAGGATGATGAAATTTTGCTACAAATTTTTCATAATTAAAACAATTTTGAAGATTTTCCCCTCATCATGTTTACAGAATTCATCCCTACTACCTACTAATTTACAACCCTTGCCAGTGAATATTTTCTAAGTTCTATGCAGGTACTTACTTAATAGGTAGGTATCATCTTATTGCGAAGGACTTCCTCACCAATTATAATTTTGTTTGTCAACAATTTTGAAGATTTTCCCCTCATCATGTTTACAGAATTCATCCCTACTACCTACTAATTTACAACCCTTGCCAGTGAATATTTTCAAAGTTCTATGTAGGTACTTACTTATAGGTATCATCATATTGCGAAGGACTTCCTCACCAATTATTATTTTGTTTGTCCTTCTCCGGAATTTCCATGTACCATATTGTACCCAACCCATTTTCAGTTCCATTTCCATGTTTCCCGTCTTTCCAAGCTCGAATTTCCTATATTAGACAAACAAAAACAAACATGGGTCAACCTCAAGTCCTTGGGCTTTATTGTTTCTTCGCCAAAATTCAAGATTTCAAAACTAAATAATTTGATGGCCTCCCCCCTCTCTATCTCTCCCTCTCCCCTTTCCCTCATATCCCAGAACTGCATTCATCTCGTTAATTAATATTATCTAATAGAAAGTATAAGTAAAAACGAAAACTATATCGGATTTCTCCGTTTCTCCTGAACCATCCGTATTGTCTGCAGATGAGCTTGGAGACATGATGGATGGGATGATGAATGACTGAGGACAGGAGGAGGGGGGATGACTGAGGACAGGAGGAGAAGAATGAAAGTGGACAAGAGGGGGAAGGATATGAGTGAGGAATTGAGTATGGTAGAAGAGGGGAATAAGGATGGTGGGGGTGAAGAGGAGAAGGAAGAGGAGTTGGATAAGTGACGATAGGATCGTATTAGGAGGAGGAGGGATGAGAGTGGACTGGAAGAGAGAGGAGAGGGAGAGGAGATAGTGAAGATGAATGAGGCACTGAGTTCTGAGATGTGTCCAGGATAGGCAGTGGTGTAAGGAAATAGATTGCCCGCCTATAGTTATCTTGGAAGGCTCTACCTGCCTTGTAAGCGCTATTTTATTCGAAAAGGATAAGTTTCGTTCCTGGAACGACTGGCTTTGTATTTTAAGGCACTACCTACTTTATAAACGCTACATTATCCTATATGTATAAGTTTCGTTCTCGGAACGGCTCTATCCTGTTCTCCTTCAGAGTTCTGAGGTTTGAATAATAGTTTCATTGGTGGAGATGCCTGTATTACAACATGTTTATTGCACCTATGTAGGACCGTACCTTAGTACCTTTTGAGTAAGAGCTCAATACCAATGGATTGATTAATACATATGTAGATACTTACTAATAGGTACTTTTCTAAATTTAATTTCGATAGCAACTTGACGTAGGGTGGAACTTGTCATCTAAAGAGAAACTGTGGTGCCTACGAAACAAAAATGTCTTTTGCGAGAAACACACACTCTCTCTCCTCTCTCTCATATTTAAGCGGTTTTGCATTCTAAAGGTTTGAATACATGTAGCATGGTACTATGTTCATATTTATATTTCCATTTGTTGTGTGTGACAGGGGTGGTCGGCAGACAGCTACCTACGGCTGTTTATGGTCTTCTTCAGGGGATGATTATATATATTTGAGTGAGGGACAGGACAATGTTTATTGGAGCAATTCCTTTACTGCCGCCCCTGGGCACTCTGGGCAGTATGAATAGGGCTCAGCCTTGATTTTTCGATACGTGGTTAGGTACTGGTTCTTCATAAGATTGATTTGACCATTCTTGCCCATTCTTGCCATTCTTGAGGGTATAGGGCTCAGCCTTGATTTTTCGATACGTGGTTAGGTACTGGTTCTTCATAAGATTGATTTGACCCAGAGCCCATTCTTGAGGGATGGACCTCTCACTTTGAAGTTCAAAATTTGAACCACTATCCACTACTCGAACTGTAAACAAGTAAACACTCTCAAAAGGTACGACGCTTTTTTCCTGCTTGAGAAGTGATAAATCCGAGAAATGGGATCCAGCATCCAGCCCTGGATTCTAATTCACATACATGTCGCTGGGTACCCAACAGAAGAGGGAATTTTCAGGAGGGAAAGAAAGAGAACTGCAGGGAGGGAAAGGGAAGGAAATAATCTTCTCAACATAAATATGTGTGGAGGGAAACATACAAGTTTTCTCTTACCTTGGCAGCTCTCGCCTCTCGTGATTAAAGACCAGGTTGAACGCCTTAGCCTGAAGGCGAAACTTTAAAAGCCCTTTTCCTTTTCTGTACGCACAAAAAGAGGAGGTGGAGTCTCTCCCCTTCTTTTTAATGACCGTTTTAGAAAGGAATACACTTTTCTTTCGTATTTTTTTTTTTCCTTTTTTTTTCTCTCTCGGTCCCTTTTTCTCGGTTTCTCTCTTTTCCCTTTCTCTCTAATCCACTCTTTCCCCTTTCTAGTTTCTCTCTCTCTCTCCCTCCCTCCCTCCCTCCCTCCCCCAACATCTTTCTGTCATTTTCTCTCGGTCCTCTCCAAAGAAAGTACTCTTTGATGTCAATTGGGGAAACGAAGAGAGAAAAAAAAGAGCTGTTTTATTCGCTTGTTTTTAATTGCACGTATTACGCCAAGAGTAAAGTTTTGTAAGTGAATTTTCTTGTGAGAGTGAGAGAGAGAGAGAGAGAGAGAGCTGTTTTATTCGCTTGTTTTTAATTGCACGTATTACGCCAAGAGTAAAGTTTTGTAAGTGAATTTTCTTGTGAGAGTGAGAGAGAGAGAGAGAGAGAGAGAGAGAGAGAGACTTGTTTTTTTTCAAACAAAAAAAATTAAAAAAAAAAAAACGAAAATTGCGTCTGAAAAGCGAGAGATACTTGAGTTACGACCAGTTTTCACTGTGTGTTAAGTAGGGATCAGGTTATTTACTGTGACTTGGTTTTTATACAACACCTCAGATGGCTATAACTCCTTAACTAGTTTTTTTAACACCCAATATACTTGCTAACTTTACGGCAGCTAAGGAGCTACTTGACTAAGTAGTTTTATTTTGCTCCCTAACTCCCTGTACCTACGACTATGTTTGTGTTACACAGAGTGCAAAGAAAGGGACCAGTTTTCACTGTGTGTTAAGTAGGGATCAGGTTATTTACTGTGACTTGGTTTTTATACAACACCTCAGATGGCTATAACTCCTTAACTAGTTTTTTTAACACCCAATATACTTGCTAACTTTACGGCAGCTAAGGAGCTACTTGACTAAGTAGTTTTATTTTGCTCCCTAACTCCCTGTACCTACTACCTACTATGTTTGTGTTATACACAGAGTGCAAATAAAGGAAACTTCTAGAGTAAGGCGGAAAACCAACAAAAAGTACACTAAATCTCTCGTTTCAAGATGTGAAGGCAAACTTATTACTCTGTTTATCCGGCTAAGAATAGTCCCTTGATAAATGACATATGAAGGAGATGAAGCCATTGTGGGAGATATTGAGACTTGTAAATCATTTCTAAGCGACGAACATTCCCTTAGGGTTTTTCACATTAATGTTTCTAGCATTAAGAAAAACTTTAACCAAGTGTTGGTTTTGCTGAGGGCTCTGAGTTCGGAATGCGATTGCATAGTACTCACAGAGGCGCGACTTTCGCAGCACGTTAATTCCCTTGATCCCCCCAAACTGACCCAAGGTCAAACTGCCAATCTGCCCCTTTCTCAAACCACTCTTCTGTTTCAACTTTCAGATCAGCAATTTCTGATTCAAATCCAGTCCGCACCCCCCAAGACCAAGTTGACTCCAGGACCAGCCAGACTACATATTCAGGACAGGAGGTTCTGTATGACGTCAGGAGTTCCACCTCGGTTATCCGGACAATGGGAGATCCATCATCTTAGGTAAGATATTAGGTGATTTAGGTGGCATGGTATACCTCTTAAGTGATATGTTAGGTGATACCTATGGCATACCTCTTAGGTAAGAGGTATAAGTACCATCAAACGAAGGTGGAGTTTTACCACCGTAGATTGTCTCAGGATTAAGTGCAATCCGAGGATCTTAGGTAAGATATTAGGTGATTTAGGTGGTATGGTATACCTCTTAGGTGAGATGTTAGGTGATATGGCATACCTCTTAGGTAAGAGGTATAAGTACCATCAAACAAAGGTGGAGTTTTACCACCGTGGATTGTCTCAGGATTAAGTGCAATCCGAGGTTGACTTGGGTATTGAGTGTTGTGAAATCCTTGTTTCATCTCAATTATTCTGATTTGGTAAACCCCGCTCTTAAGTATATCCGAGTCAGCTTAGTTGGCTTGAAGCGTAGCGCGTCTGAGTTCTGTATGACGTCAGGAGTTCCACCTCGGTTATCCGGACAATGGGAGATCCATCATCTTAGGTAAGATATTAGGTGATTTAGGTGGAATGGTATAACGTATAACTCTCATAGGTAAGATGTTACGTGGCATGGTATACCTCTTAGGTGAGATGTTAGGTGATATGGCATACCTCTTAGGTAAGAGGTAAGTATAAGTACCATCAAACGAAGGTGGAGTTTTACCACCGTGGATTGTCTCAGGATTGAGTGCAATCCGAGATTGACTTGGGTATTGAGTATTGTGAAATCCTTGTTTCATCTCAATTCTGATTTGGTAAACCCCGCTCTTAAGTATATCCGAGTCAGCTTAGTTGGCTTGAAGTGTAGCGCGTCTGGAAATGTCCAACACACATACAAAAGTCTTCAATCAGTTAACCTTAAAAAGTAGTACCTAACGTTGGTTTTCATGTCATATTTTATCAACGTCAACGAGGACCATTAGAAGATGTCCCACATACCTACCTATTTCGACTGGCTTTTTTCACCCATGTCCTACATATTTCGCCAGTCTAGGTCAACGAGGACCATTAGAAGATGTCCCACATACCTACCTATTTCGACTGGCTTTTCTCACCCATGTCCTACATATTTCGCCAGTCTAAGTCTACCACTTTATTCAAACTTCTTTTCCCTTTTCAGGAAATACGGTGTTGTAGACACAGGACGGTTTTGTTTCGAGGGAGGATCTCGCTGTGGCAAGGGAGAAGGACTGTTCATACTAATCACGGACCAAGCAGAGGAGCTGTCCCGAACTTTCAAGCTGGCCGCTGAAGGGAAGATAGCTTCCAAGAGGAGAACCATTTCCAGGAATATGTCAGGTAAGATGACTTAGTATTTATCATTTCTAGTGCTAACACAGTTCAATAGTCCTGAAGAAAAAATGGACGACATTTAAGGGAGTTGGCCGCTGAAGGGAAGATAGCTTCCAAGAGGAGAACCATTTCCAGGAATATGTCAGGTAAGATGACTTAGTATTCATCATTTCTAGTGCTAACACAGTTCAATAGTCCTGAAGAAAAAATGGACGGCATTTAAGGGACATAGAGACCGCCTTACAATAAGGGAATTACAATAATCTTAGCAGCTTTACAGTCAGATCTGTAGGTAATTCGGTGTATAAAAACTTGGAAGGTTCTTATAATATCCACGCTCATTCTCTGAGAGGTTCAATACTTCAGAAACATTCAGAAGGCTTCATTTTGAAAATTGGTCTGACAAAGTTCAGAGGGCCGAAATTCCCTCCCTGAGGAAAGCCTGCATCGGTCGGGATTCTTATCCCAACTAATGTTTTTAACCACCCACGAAAGTTGATAAAGAGTGTACGAAAACTGGATCATTTATATTAAGTTTGTATACAAATAGGTACACAGAAAATCGGTCGGACATTCCAAAGGCTTTTTTAAAGTCAGTCAAAACCACATTTTATTACATTATACTTCAGTGGGTAGATAAGTAGATACTATCGTACTTTCCAAGAGGAAACCTTTTTCTCCAGGCTACGCCATAACTTAACTCTTTTAACTAAAAGCATCTTTCGTGACTTTTATCTAGCCGTAGTTATACTTTCACTTTCCAAACATACAACTTCTCTCAAGTT
>NW_007379283.1:11986-60622 GCF_000475195.1 Diaphorina citri | reverse complement strand
AAGGTTTTTTATTTTTTTTTTTTTTTTTTTTTTTTTTTTTTTTTTTTTTTTTTCGTTTTCTGTTGGGTTTTTTTCAATAGCTGACCATACAAAGGGAAAATATTTTTTCTGTATTTTTTCCATGTGTAGGTATGTACTTTTATAGATTGATGTTTGTGTTATCATTAATCCTTGCTCCTACTATTTATTCAAAAGAAAATTCTGCTTTTGCCTTAAGGACACATTAAAATTCGTGTGATTCTACAAAATCTAGGTTTCCTCGTAGATAATGCTGATAGGAAACCAGAAATCTTAAAAAAACAACCTCCAAAAATTAACCATTCCACTTCAAATCGCCAATATTGTTGCAACGTTGTTCCAATACCGTCAGGAAACTATCTAATCTATTCCGTACACAAAAGTGTGCTATAATTTATGATTTTACAACAAACTTCCTTATGGGAGGGAGTGTCAACCCTTTTTTATTCCGAAAGCTTTCATGCTCAATGGCGTGTGACAGCACCATCTCAAATCAGGCAAGTCGGGAGATAAGGTCTAATTATTTACACCTAATTTGTAGCTCGTTCCCTTGACTTTGGCTTTTGTTTTTGAACCCGAGTTGTTTTTTATGGGCCTCTGAAATTCCAAGCACAAAGGCTGAATATTTGACTAGCTCTCATATTGTTGTATGCAGGATTTATTGAACTCTCGCCTGCAGCAAGCTGCGATTTTTTACAAAGGGATTTTTTAATCGTGTTAACTTTAATGTTTTAAACGACCCGACCGCCATTTTTATTATTTTAATATTTAAGATTTATCAGGACATTCGATTATTTAGTTCATCCATGGAAAATACTAATAAATTGTTAGACGTCGAGATTTTGACACTACCATTTTGTTAGCTTCACCCCTTTTTAACAAAAGCTCCGTGTTTTTCTTAATGGTGAACTTTATAATAAGGGTTATGTTTTATGTAGATTTAGTTTGTTAGCAGTATGGTTACAAAATGACTGATGGCAGAGAAAAAAGAGGATTGGACGATTGATTGATGAGTTTATCAGGGTATATGAGTTTTTGCATGAAAACCGTCAGAAACTCACCAATCTTGGAAGATTTTTCAGATATATATACCTACAAAACTTTTTATCTTTAAAAAATCTCCATTTATTTGGTAGTTTTGGCACATCCACTAACATAATAATGAAAATATATCTACCTCTCTCTCTCTCTCTCTCTCTCTCTCTCTCTCTCTCTCTCCTTCTTTTCCTCTCGTTTCTCTCGTAAAATCCCCCATAAAATCGACCGCCGCCCCACCGCCATTTTTAAATTTCCCTTCACAACACATTCAAAAAGACAAAACTCGATACTTTGCTTCCCTTAAACGTGTTTTGACACTAAAAACTGACCATCGAAAATTTGACCCGATTACATTACTTTCCTTCCTATAGGATAAGGAAAGTAAAATGAGTAAAAAATATACAGAAAAGATGTTTAGTTACCTATGTAAAAAAATTAACAAATTGAGTTATACTGAGATATTGTTTCCCCTTATTGGGGATGTGCAAGACGGTGAAATTGTCCTCGCTTGGCTAAAGCACCTCAAAGAACAAGGATGAAAAAATCCTTCATTGGACTATTTGACCATGGAGTATGGTAGGGAAAGAAACTTTGACATCTCCACTAATATCGTAAGGAGAATTCGGAAAGAAACTTTGACATCTCCACTAATATCGTAAGGAGAATTCGGAAAGAAACTTTGACATCTCCACTAATATTGTAAGGAGAATTCGGAAAGGAATTTTGACATCTCCACTATTAGTGTGAGGGGAATACGAGAGGGAATTTTGACATCTCCACTAATATTGTCCAAAACACTAGAATTCGTTCAAAGAACATCTCCACCGCTGTTATTTCAGCCCAGGTAACATCAGATGAGGAAGATCACAGGCGATAACACATCCAAGATACCGCGATACCCCTTACCTTAATCTAATGTAATTTCTAATCTATGCTCATTCGTTAGTCGGTTAGCACGACTGTAATTTGTTTCTGAATCCTGTTGGGACTTGGAAGGTTTCGTAGAAGCCTTTCTTCCCCTTGAGTGAGTACTCCAAGTTCCCTGAACCACTGGTAATAATCCCTTCCACCTATGTTTTTCCATTTTCAGCTCATGAGTATGGGAGCCTCTCCGAACGCCTCTCAGCTTCTCCTCCAGAACCATCAGCTTGCTAGTCTCCCTCTGCCCAACCTGTCCTCCCTCTCCCCCTCCGAACTGTCCTCCCTTCAGCAAACCCTGCAGCAGCATCAGCATTCCCTCCAGGCGCAGCTGCAGCAGTTCGTCCTCTTCTCATGAGTATGGGAGCCTCTCCGAACGCCTCTCAGCTTCTCCTCCAGAACCATCAGCTTGCTAGTCTCCCTCTGCCCAACCTGTCCTCTCTCTCCCCCTCCGAACTGTCCACCCTTCAGCAAACCCTGCAGCAGCATCAGCATTCCCTCCAGGCGCAGCTGCAGCAGTTTGTCCTCTTTCAGTCAGCAAGTCAGCAGAATGCTTCCTCATCTGCTGCCAACTCCCCCACCGGACTGCCACCGCAAGCACAGTTCTTCCTCCAGAATCAGGTGAGTCACCATGCTTTTACCCCGATTTTTCGGGTGTTGCTTTTGAGGGATTTTATAAAGTGATATAATGTTGTTGTAAGTAGGTATTTGTAGTCATGTTGATTTTTGTACATTGGTGGGGGGAGCTTCTTCGTAAATTTGAGAACCTCAAAGAATTTTTTTTCAAATGTTTTTTCACTGAAAATAAGTCAACTTAACTGTTCAAACGCGCAAGCATTTTTTCCGGATCACACTTTGAACCTCAGGCTTACTGGGCTTCGAATTACACGAAACGATATTATTATTGAGAACTGTGGGGATTCCTCAAGAAAATTCTTCCTTGGGAACTTCTTAAAGTAAAATCTTCCGGGTGGGATTGTAAGCTTGTAGTAGAACTATCGTACCTAGAAATTAAGTATGTAGTTACCAAGTATTTTGTAGTCGATAAATATTATCTACTTGTGTCCAACGTGTAAGGTAGGTTATTTTGTAGTTGTTGATACCTACTTGTTTTTGTTTTCCATTATTAGGGTAGGTTAAGCTCTTTCGATTTCTGCATGCAAGGGTAGTAGAACTATGTAGTTACCAAGTATTTTGTAGTCGATATTATCTACTTGTGTCCAACGTGTAAGGTAGGTTATTTTGTAGTTGTTGATACTTGTTTTTGTTTTCCATTATTAAGGTAGGTTAAGCTCTTTCGATTTCTGCATGCAAGTTGGCTATGGGTTTTGGGAGCGTCTTCTATTTCTCTTATCTTTACGTTTTGCAGGGGATCATGTCTCCTCATAATCATGCCGGATTTTCCACTTCGCCTCACACTGTTGCTACGCATTCCATTCAGGTAGTTACCTAACCATATTATCTATCTGAAGCTAGCTATGTTCTGTGTGTGCACTTTTTACTATGTCTTCTTTTGCCTTGTGATCTGGCTTAGTTTGAAACGATTTTTACAGATGCCTTTTCTTCCTTGGGTAGGTTTTTATATTTACGATTCTGGGTATCTGCATCTGCTAAGAATTTGTTTCAATGTCACTCCTGCATGATCTCCTGTATGGTTGTGTTCTGTTTTCCACCTCTAACATTATTATTTGTTAGTTTCTCACACCCGTTTGCTTCAAATGTCAATGTCAAAGCACCATTTATACTTCTCCTATATACGTATAGATGTGTTTATTAGCTGTTGCACTTTTTTTCCACCAATGATTTTTTTTTCTTCTCTTTCTTTTTCCTCCTCCTTCTCTCTGTTTTGGTCTGTTGTCATTTAATATTATGCTGAATCATATTTCACCTAGTCAAGAGGTATTTGACGTAATACTCTATATACTATTCCATTTAGCCTTTTAAACGCATTTATCTCATCGAAAATACGTCAACTCAACACCTTTCAACCTACCTTACACACTTGTTAATCTCTCTCACACACTCTTTCGTACACAAAAGACCCACTCTGAGGGTTAGGTGTAGGGGCAGACAGCCCTTAAAGGTGAGTTAAGCATTCCTTAAACTCTATCTCCTCTCTGTCCTCAGGTTCAACAAGCAGTTGCTCAGGCAGCCCAACAGTTGCAGCAACTCCAGAAGCAATCCCACCACCATCACCAGAAGCTCTCCCCACAGTCCCAACAATCCGGCAATACAACACCCCCTAGCAGTAATATCCGGGTTCCGGCCCATCATATCAAACAAACGCCGGCCCGACTATTGGATCCGGATGAGACAACGGATCTGGAGGAGTTGGAACAGTTTGCCAAGACGTTCAAACAACGGCGAATCAAACTGGGTAAGTGGACACTTTGTTTTTCGTCATTTGCACAACAAAACAAGGGTGTCGAGGTGGGAAAAAAACGTGGAAAGTTAATTTTGGATGAAGAAAATAAATTTTGATGATGAAAATAAAATCATTTATGATTATGATTGTCATACCTGATTTTTCATGCTTTAATGCCTCGTTCTGCAAGCACATGGTTCTGATGGTTCCAAAGACCTAAATCTAGGTTTCAAATGCTTCGATGAGTCATTTTACATCGTCTATTCTAACATTCCTCATATTCTCTCTTATTCCAGGTTTCACCCAGGGTGATGTTGGCCTCGCTATGGGCAAGCTGTACGGGAACGACTTCTCCCAGACCACCATCTCCAGGTTCGAGGCTCTCAACCTCTCCTTCAAGAACATGTGCAAGCTCAAGCCTCTGCTCCAGAAGTGGCTGTCCGACGCAGATTCTACGACAGCCAACCCGAGCTGTCTGAGCAATCCGCTGACGACACCGGAAGCCATTGGACGGCGGAGAAAGAAGCGGACGTCGATTGAGACCAGTGTGCGGGTGGCCTTGGAGAAAGCGTTCCTGCAGAACCCCAAGCCGACATCAGAGGAAATATCTGTGCTTGCTGATAACCTCTGTATGAACATAAGTCTGACGGAATAATTAATGAATTTGCATTTGTATTAGTCAATATTGTAGTCATTATGGAGGATTCCAATGCAAATAAGTACATATTTTAATGAAGATATCATGTTAACTTCTAACTATTTTGGTTGGTTCTTGTCGACTTATAACTATTTTGGTTTGGTCATGTCAACTTATAACTATTCTGGTTTGGTTCTTGTCAACTTATAACTATTTTGGTTCTTGTTTCAGATGATGGTCTCAATGGTCAGGGGGACAATAGTCCTCTGTATGGAGAAGGAGGTGGTGCGAGTGTGGTTCTGCAATAGGTGAGTCTCGGGTGCTTTGATTTAAATACCTGTTGTTTAGTACTTTGCAGTAGCAATGCCACCCACCTCAGTAGTGGAGCATTGAATCTTGTAGGAACTTTACAATTGTTCTTTCAAAGTTACACAACTCAATGATTACATTGTAGAGCTACATTGCTGTTACAAGACAGAACAAAATCAATGCTATCTAAACGCCTGGTAATTCCTGAAGCTATGGAACATGCTATACAATACATTTACCGGGTCCATCACTCGATTCTGTATCCGTTGGTCGATCATGCGAAAGCTTTTAACGATTTTATTAATTTCTCAGAGGCTTATTTCTGGTTTCAGGAGACAGAAAGAGAAAAGGATCAACCCTCCCCCGGGCGGTATGTCGAGTCCCCCCCCTCCCTCCCATATGTTTTCCTCCCCACTGGCCCTTATCACACCTAGCCCTCACTTCTCGCACTCAGACTGACAGACGGGCCTTTCACCCATCGACTTCTCTTACTCTTGATTCACTCGGACACCTGGGACCCAGAC
The DNA here is from genome assembly GCF_000475195.1 of Diaphorina citri. Lineage (NCBI taxonomy): Eukaryota > Metazoa > Arthropoda > Insecta > Hemiptera > Psyllidae > Diaphorina > Diaphorina citri. The sequence continues at coordinate 54,813 of NW_007379283.1, read as the reverse complement.
AGTGAAACAAATCAACTAGAGGAAGTTGGCAACAATGTTGACAAGTTTGACAACACCGCCAGATGAATATTCCAAGAAGCGACACGTATCAAAAAAATTCTTTGTTTTTCCCTCCCTTATTTTGTTTTTGTTTTTTCCCCTCCATTCTTATCTGTTTCGTTTTGTTGAGACGTTTTTAGTTAAATTTTCCAATTCCTTGATTATTATTATTTTTATTTTTTATTTGCTAGGGAGTACTACTGGTTCAAAGGGCACTATAAAAAACAGGCAAAAAGCAGGCAAAAAAAAAAAAAATGCCCGGAGCTGCAAACCTGATCATGATCATTATCCCAATTTTATCAGAAACTTTCACCACATTATTGGCTCAGTAGTGATAGCTTATCATACCTGAAACCAATTTTCTTCAAACCGTAAACAACAGAAGAGATATTTTTAGGTAAAACTCCTCTCTTGTACTATTATTATTGTTCCTCTAAATTTTCATTTTGTCTTTCTTTAATTTAATCATTCCCCTTTTCTATACATACATAAATGTATACGGTTCTTTCTGGTGACTTGTAATGCATTCCAAGTTCATTAATCCATTACAAGTATTACTTGTAATGAAATACAATTAGAATTGTAATGCATTACAAGTCGATCAGACGCGAACAAATGAATGAGAGTATACTAGATTGTAATTTTTGTGTTCCATACATTATATTAGATTTATTTTACGAGAAAATTTCACGATTTTTTGTTTGTTAAAGGATATTTTTCGAAAAACAATAATATTGAGAAAAAAGAAAATTGTATTTTATTTTGAACTAAATTAAAGACTTTTTTTATCATCATTCTAGAATAATTTTTTCAAGTGTACATAGAGTATTATATTCTGAGATATAAATATTATACATAATCTTATTTGATAATTTTCAATTTATTAGGTATTGAATTTATTTTGTTTGGTTTCTCACAAGGAGGTTAAGTTGGACCTTTGAGAATTGTTTATAAAGTTCGTTTTATCTTTGAAGAACCCCCCTGGAATTGAAACAATATTCATGGACAAGTTCAATACAGACAGTAAAAATAGTAGATATATCTTGATTATTTTCGACAAAATCAAATCCTTCAATTTCGTCCTATTTGAGCTACACACATTTCAAGGATTTGTCAAATCTGTCTCTGAAATTCCGATTGTCCATTTGCAATACAGGTTGTATCATTCTCCCCTAGGTAGGAAGTTAGGACGATTGTGTTTTTCTTTGTCTCTGTATTAGGTGCAAACACTCTTCTTCTCTCTTACCCCCTGTAGATAATTCGAGATGTCTTTTTTTAGAAGAAGTTGTCCTATAATTATTTAGATAGCATGAAAATTATATTTGAATTAAAAAAACAACAGATTAGAAAAGTAGAATGCTCGTGAACCCTGTTTATAATGCCAAAATGAGAAAGAAAAGTGCTTCTACTACCGCAGTCTTGTAGTCCCACTAAAGTAGAAACACAAACTGAACAATATGGGCAAAATTATTCTATTCTATTCCTAACTAAAATGAGTAGAATGCTTTTTTTTTCAGATATTAATTTATTTATAAAATTTAAAGGAGTTTTAACAAGAAAGTAATTTAAAGGAGTTTTAACAAGAAAGTACATCAGTAAAATGCTTAAAACACTCATTTAAAAAAAAGGTAATTTTAGAGGCACTTACTTAATTCTAAGGTAACTTTTCACTTTAATTATTCTTGGTGTCCAACATGTCGATGTTGATTTTGTAATAGACGTAGGGGAAGTAATCAGCTTGGCCGAAACCCAATCCGGGAATTTCCACGCTCTGAAATCAAAACCACAAGACATGAGAATGTTAGAATTTATGGGGAAATAAAGGAGATGAGCATCAGTGCCCTATATCACCAAAATTACGAACAAGTGTATCGAATGAAAAACGAGAATTTTGGATTTGGACAAACTACATCTAAATATGAAATTGTAAATACTTCCATACTTTGGTGATATAGGGCCATAAAAAAAAGTTCAATGAAAATCGACTTGTAAAAAAAGTTTTGGGTAAACTAGGCAACACGAACCCAAGTAATCGAAACTCCTACCGCAATAACCACTACACTATTTAATTCAGGTGGATTTTCCTCAGGTACTTATAGTTATAGTACTTTACATTTTCATCTATTTTTTTACCCTTTAAAAAATATGTGTTAGTGAGATTTTTTTTTTTTTTATTTTACTTAACACTTTTGTTATCCTCATCCTCATGTTTTTCAATATTTTTTTCTCAATCTATTTTTTGTATTGGACATTTTCTTCTATTGACTTACATCGTGGTGCTGGGAACCGCCTTGTGCACTAGAATCAAGATGACCATACAGCTGTTGCAGAACATCACGCAGACGCTTCGTGTTCTTCTTGTTAGGATGAAGGAGCATTGCTTGGAAGTTGACCGGTAATCCGTAGCGGAGTACTGACTCCACGAATACCTGGGGAGAAAAATATATAAAATTTAAGTTAATTTAAATGACCAAATTTCCATTTATTAATATTTCAACATAACATCAGAACATAAAAATTCTTATAAATGGTATACCCATTCGTAAAAGCAAAGCTTGTGCCACAGATGGGGACAAGCTGTTTAGTTTACTTGAGGTCTACAGTTCATTGAACTACTAGGCTGATATTATCAAATTTTCAACAATGAACTTTTCCCTTATTTTGAATAGAGACATGCTGCCCTACCTACAAAGTCCAAACACAACACTACACTACTTTCACCGAAATTCAAGCCACAAAGGTGAAAAACATTTCAGCAAGGTCAGAGAGTTAATCTTATCGTGCGGAACACTTCACCTAGGATGTCTAATATGTTGTTAGCGACGCGACGGTCAGGAATTGACTTAGGTCAGAGGATGTCTACTATAATCTTGATCAAAAGTGAGTCAGGTGAGGCACTTACTCGCAGAGCCTTGACGTGTATCCAGGCGCAGAAACACTCACTGAAGTTCACCTTGAGCCATCTGACCAGAGGACCAAACTGTTTTAGTTGAAACATGTATCACAAATGAAGACTGAACTATGGTATGACTTTATCTTTTAATCTTTAGAAAATAGTGACAACTTAATGGATAACAGGTAAATACTGTTTGTATTAGGTACCAAAAATCTGGGGAAGTAAGTAGGACACAATTTATTACAAGGAGGGCATATTTCTAAGAATTAAGATCAGGTAAATACAATTAAAATTTACAAATTGACACTCCTAAGCTTGTAATTATGTATTTATATCAATTTACAATTCGGAAAGTATTACAAATAATTCAAACTAAATGAGTACTTGGGCCTGATTTTACATTTAACATATTTTAAACATCAGATATATTGGTGATGTTATATGCACTTTATATAAGTATAGTCAAAAGTGAAATCAGGCCATAGGATAGAATACATTACATAATATGGACAATACAGGTTGGTTTAGATAAATAAAAATGATTGACAGAAAGTAGCTTCCGTGGCTCAATTGATTTGCAGTGAAAACATTAAAATTTGTCAGAGGTTAAGAACTTTATATGAGGTGTAAGGATGAGGAGTTATGTAAATACAAGTTTACAACACTTATATCCAGGTCTAGGGTCTCATGTTAACAGGCACTTTGAGCTTCAGTGCTAGTTCAGATGTATAAAAAACATTAACAATTGACATGGACAAACATAGAGTTTAACATGAGACTGTGGACCTGGTCAAGAACCTTCCTACAGATTTGTGATAACCACTCAAATTGTGGCATTTTGTTTTGGCACAACACAAAGGTAAAGTTGTATTTTATTTACAATATATTGGGTCTTGTATATAAACACAATGACAACTGTAGGAACAGTGGACAATTACACTAGCAATATACTTAGGTATAGTTGATACAAGGGGAATATAGTTTCAAACTGTGAGTGCAACATCAAAATGTAAAATCATTGTGATAAGGTGAAAGGACCAAAGTGTGGACGGCTTTGTTGAGGACACTTGAAAACATGATAACAAAGAAATGTAGAAAGAATGTAAAGTTACCCTTGATCAATCATAAGAAAGCTTTTTGATCAGAGAGAAAGAGAAAATAGTGGTAAAATTGTCATTAGAATGTTATGCTATGGAAAGAATACAGTACAATTGAAGTGGTCATCACAATTACTTATGTCTAAAAGTTGGAAAGAGTTAGGTGAAAGATTTTATACAAGAAGGGTCTAACCCTAATTCGATCTTTTGGGTTCAAATTGCTTTTCTAATGCAGAATGAAAATAATTATTAGTTCCAAGAATGTAATTCGCTTGTTTGTAATATCTAATTTAAATGAAAAGTGTAATATAAACGTGCAAACTAGAGATAAAAAGTAAAAAATGAATTCAAATTGTACGCGTTGTGCAAAAAAAATTAAAATTTCAAATTTCCCGCCAACTTTACACGCTCATGAAGGCTCTGTGTTAAGTTACCACATCATTTTCCACTTGCCAAGAACATCTCAGAATGGCCTATCTCAGCCCTGTTCATAACCACGGCCACAGGTTGGTTTAGATAAATAAAAATGATTGACAGAAAATAGCTTCCGTGGCTCAATTGATTTGCAGTGTAAACATTAAAATTTGTCAGAGGTTAAGAACTTTATATGAGGTGTAAGGATGAGGAGTAAATATACAAGTTTACAACACTTATACCCAGGTCTAGACAATTTGAGCTTCAGTGCTAGTTCAGATGTATAAAAAACATTAACAATTGACATGGACAAACATAGAGTTTAACTGTATTGTTTTGTACAATGCTTATGGTACCTGAGATCAATCAATTGAGAAATCACATTGATAGAGTTTAACATGAGACTGTAGACCTGTTGTTGTCATTTTATTGATCATGTGATTGAAATTGGCAATCAGCTGTTTTACGATAATGCACAAATATCGACCTTGAGATTTTCGATAGTTGAAAGCCGCGTTTACACGAAACGAGCATCGTTTATATCTGTTGAGCGATCTTGCATTTTTTTTTTTTAAGTTTCTCGTTGATTTTGTGACGTAATTTAATGAATCAGGTTTTTTATGACATTTCAATAAAAAATTGGCAGAAAAAATGATAAAATAAATAATTTTAAATAAAAAATTAGCAAGGTACTAGACCGTGTGAAAACGACCTTTGGAGGTCGAGTGCTGGAGGCTGGAGGAGTTGATTCTGCCATTCTACCTGTTGGACTCGACACTCGAATCCCCCAAGAGATTTGAAGAGAAAAACAACGATGCTTATGGTTGCACAAGAACTTGATTTATTGGTAAAACACAAGGTTTACTGGTTTAGTAAGGTACAAGTTTATTACTGAGAGGAAAACGCCTCCTGAGAGGGAAATTAATAACTAACTGGGAAAGGCCAGGAAAATTGGGAAAACGTCCGACTTGCGATTTGATTATATTTGATAAAATCCGAAGTATGATTTTTAGGTTAGGTTTGCAGGACGTATTTTATAAAGGTACCTTTACACTGGGGCAATTTAGGAAGCAACCGGCAACAGGCTGAAGAGCCAACTGGTTAATAAAGCCAACCTTACCACAATTATATGAAGATGTCTTGCATATAACCCGTGATATAGAAGGACCATCACTGCTGTATGACATATCTGTATCTTCATAGCTAGAAGAAGGTTGCAGTCGTGTCTGAAGAAAACTCGTCCTCAGTCTAAAGGTACCTTTACACTGGGGCAATTTAGGAAGCAACCGGCAACAGCAACCTGCAGCATGCGGCATTGCCGCGCCGCATGCGGCGTTGCCTTATACCTTGCGGCGTTGCTTTGTGTGTTGCTAGTGGTTGCTCTATGCCGCAAGGCTTCCCATCAGAAATGGATAGAATTGTCTGTTGCCTTGAAGTTCGAAATGACACTGACCGTTAGAAGTGACGTCACTCAAGCGTTACAAGTGACGCGCTAACCAAGACGCTTTTCGGCGAAAAATGTTCGTTGTGGAAAATTGTACGAGGCAGAGAGAAGGAGGGAAGAGTTGAAGAGGGCAGAAAAAAAGGAAGATATACGTCGTTTTTAGACCTTCGCGTTTCCTGCTCCCCTCCCCTCCCGCTATCGCTGAGCTGCCCTCCCCCTCCTTTTTGTATTTTCTCTGACCACGCGGGGTAGTCTTTCGCCCATCGCCCCAATCTCCCCCAATATAACATCTTTCAAAGCGCGAAGAGAGGAGTAGGTGGGTAGGTGTGCAAAAGCAGCGAGTTTTTATGCAGTGACCAGTTCTTACGCGCTACATCTCGCGTCACCTTTATCTTATATGACAGCGGGTTAGCGAGCAGTGGTCACTCTGATCCTAAACCATTCTCATTTCTCTCACCTACCACGAATTTTTAATTCAATTTATATATTTCCGAGGTGTAACGTATCTTCGAATATTTAAGTTTAATATTTCTTTTGTAAATTTATAATAATTAATCTCTTCCAAATTATTTTTTATTTTTGAAAAAAGTTCGTCTATAAATTTTCCTCTTTTTTCCGCGTGTGTGCTTAACTTTGCGTTCTTCTTCTGCCTGTATTTTAATTTTATTAAAACTTTTGGTGTTCAATAGTTAATGAATGAACGTTATTAATTAATTGTGATTACTAATTACTGATATTAGAGCAACAGCAACAGGTTAGTGGCTTTGTGTGTGTTATTTTTGGTTTAGGTATTATTGCTTGCTAATATTACCATCATTATCTTTATCTATGCTGATTGGTCGCGTTGTTGCGCCAAATGCACTTTTTACAGCTTTTTATTTTCTGAATCTGATTTTTATACATTTTACGACATTTCTATGGCGGGATCTCCTTCAAATTAACGGGTTGATCCCAATCAAAGTGTTTGAATTTTCTTTATTAAATTAATTCAGGTATTTATTTTATCGAATTTGCCATAGATAGGTATGATTATTATTGCATTTTCCTCACTTTTTTTCACATTTTCTCCGTTAATAAGTTTAGCTTTTTATTTACTATTTTCTTTTATCATTTATTTATCTTTGTAAAATTCGACCTAGACAGATATTCGTTTCGTTCTATGCCTGTAAATCGGTATCGATGGAACTCGGCTTTTGACATCAATACCGAAGACCTACTTAGGTACTAACTTTTCAGATTTTATAGCTTTATCCATGTCGATGTTTGGCACAATTTTACTTACCTACCGGTAGCTAGATGCATTACCTTATGCCTATACATACACCAATGTACCGATGTACCTAACAGGATGGTGTACTCACATTATCATTTGTTTATTTTTTAACTTCCCAATTATTTGTGTCTACCTACTTGTTTCCCTACCACAAAAATTGATGTTCCCTTGACTGCTGACAAATGGAAATAATAGATAACATACCTACCTAATACATATCTCTGGAAAATTGGTACCAATTTATTAGATTTCAATTCCAAAGTATTTCAAATTCTTCGTAAACTTAACCGCGTATAGGAGGTGCCCAATCGGTTCAGTCATGTTTATTCCAGAATTTATAACAGATTTGTAGGTACCAAAAATCCAAAAAATTAAGCAGTTCTTTGTTTTGAAATAAACGCCGCTGATAGGCAAACAAACGGCACTTCGGTGATAGCATAGGTATTTAAAATATCAGTTCTCAATGGATCACTGAAGTTAAGAAACTTCGCCCGTGGTTGGTATCCGGATGGGTGACCATCAGGAAAGTTGCGTGCTGCAGGCTTTTCCTGGCCTCAGACTCTCTACATGTCACCGATTTGTGTATCCTTGTATACAGGATGACTTGGGGAGGACTTTCAGCTTTGTGCAGTCGGAAATTTGACTCATCTAGTTATACAGTTCTTCTTCCTTAACCGAGGGATTTTTTTAGGGGGAGGGGGCTGCTACGTAACTTGTGAAATGTTTTGTCTGTCACTCAATATGATTGTTACTTCGGGGGGATAAGTGATTTGTTTCGATGGCAATTTTAAACCAAGTGAAGTGGTGGGAGGTCAGGTCGAAAATGTTAAGAGACGTCTCATTATTGGGGCTTTGTGAGTCCCTTGTATCCCTATGAAGAGAATTACATGGCAACAGGCAACCAGCAACAAGCAATCCGCCGCAGGTCGCTGTTGCCTGTTGCTAGGTTAGGTTGCCCCAGTGTAAAGGTACCTTAACGATTATCACACGACAAACAGATTACATATTACCTACATATGACAAACGATGCAGTTATTGCTAGGGATTTCTATAGGTCTAGTGTTTGATTTCTGGTTAAAAATAAAATTTAGTTGTTGCTTTAGATTGTTAGGGTAGACATGCCTTACCTCATCATTCAATCAACAGAGAAATTAATATAGTCGATGGTATCCGTGTTGCTTCCATTTTTAGGTGGGTATAGAATATAGATACCTATTTTAATAAAATATAAAGGTATCAAGTCATAATAGCCGTACACACGTAAGTATATTGCCATATGATTATGGTAACTTACCCATACATTTCCCTTGGGTACACTCTCCCGTATACTATTCCTCTGGGAAATACTAAGTTGAAGTGGAAAGTTTTTTTTTTCCTCACAACGGCAGCGCAGGATAAAATATAGGAAAGCTCTGGACACAGAATTGCTCTCCGGGGTACCCCGCGCGAGGCTTAAGATCACCAGGAGGTCCTGACACCATTTCATATTATTTCTTCACATTTCCCTCCTCTCGCTTGTCCTTAGGATACATTGCTTCTTAAATATTTCACTTAATTTAATTAAAAATGTATTTTTATACTTTGTTCGCACACGCAATGTGTCCAGACGTAATAGCTCACAAGTTACAGGCGTCATCCAGACGAAATGGTTGATAATGTCCGGGTCTCAACCCCAACTCTATGACAATCCAAGTGAAGTAAAATTACAGTGGTTCTGACTACCATTCCATCAGGGCAACATGACGTGAGTTTTTCACTCTTCTAACACCAGGAGGTCCTGACACCATTTCATATTATTTCTTCACATTTCCCTCCTCTCGCTTGTCCTTAGGATACATTGCTTCTTAAATATTTCGCTTAATTTAATTAAAAATGTATTTTTATACTTTGTTCGCACACGCGATGTGTCCAGACGTAATAGCTCACAAGTTACAGGCGTCATCCAGACGAAATGGTTGATAATGTCCGGGTCTCAACCCCAACTCTATGACAATCTAAGTGAAGTAAAATTACAGTGGTTCTGACTACCATTCCATCAGGGCAACATTATGTGAGTTTTTCACTCTTCTAACAAAAATATGTTCTCCTCTTGTGTTTACAGGACTCTCCATTTGATCACCATCCGACTCTCTCATCAGCCGGTATAGTTCCCACCTTGCAAATTCCTAAACTCGAGAACCTCTACTACAACCAGCAGACACCTCCCCTGAGGTGTCGAAGTGCCATGGCAGATCCTCGTCCTCTTATCAAAGAAGAACGAGACGAGGAGGTACTGAACCTCAGCAACAAAACAGGGCACCACTTGACCTCTCCCATCCTTACGCAATGTCTCAATAGTACACCCACTCCCACCTGCAAATTCCTAAACTCGAGAACCTCTACTACAACCAGCAGACACCTCCCCTGAGGTGTCGAAGTGCCATGGCAGATCCTCGTCCTCTCATCAAAGAAGAACGAGACGAGGAAGTACTGAACCTCAGCAACAAAACAGGGCACCACTTGACCTCTCCCATCCTTACGCAATGTCTCAATAGTACACCCACTTCTCACATCAAGAGTGAGTTGTCTCCGAGTAATAGCATCAAATCTATGCAGAGTATGAAGCAACTCATGTCACCCAACAATCTCATGGATAGCCAGCACAATATCAGTACCATGTTCCAATCCTATGCCAAATCCCCTCATCCTACATTCGGATCAGATCCCTTGTGTAAACTTTCCCCCAAACCTACCAACTCCCCCTCCCCTGTACAATATGGTCTCACTGATAAACATGAAGACGTCAATGTAAATAAAAGAAAGTACGAAGCTTTTGTAAATGATGTAAATAAAGACATAACGAGTAGCACCCCGTATGATCCATACAAGAAGGAGGTATCTCCAGTCAGTAACAATAATAATAGTGAGTTCTATAAGAACTATGAACAGTTCCTTAATAACAAGCGCTCGAGCGATATGTACAATACTGTATAATTCGTGGTAATTTGGTTGTTATTTATGAGCCTCTGAATTTGATTATACTATACCTATAGTGCGGAAAAAGTAGGTACATAATAATATTTTTGTGGGGGTGGTTGGATCTGAATAGAACCCCCGCAATGAGATGATGAGGGGTAAGGGAGTACCTACTGGGGTAATAGGTATCTGGGCTGAAACGTTTGAAGTGTTTTTCTTTTCTTTTTTGCTGAAACTGTACAATTTTTACTCGAAAACTTTTGAACTATTCAAGAATCATTCTCTGTCACTCATCCTTGTGAATTTGTACAAAACATCTGAAAACGGATCACCTAACAGTACAAAATGTCACGCATGCCGTTTTGTGTCTATTTCTGCGTCACAGAATGCACAATTTAGCTCAAAAACATTACACAAAATAGACAAAACTATGCCACATACAGTCTTGGGTACATAAAAATGGGTACTTGCCTCAGAACCCCAACACACGTCCCTTGATTCGCCCAACTGACTTGAGCTCCTACTTAAGTGATTACCCTAAAGACATCCCTTTACCCCTTCTTACAAGATAACATCCTAATAATACCTTCCGACTTCCTTCACACTATGAAAGGGTTACCGCTAATGGCTTATGAAAATATTCATAGGTAATTGACTAAAAGGGATCGTAATCTATTCATCTCTAATTAGATTTTACTCCCAGGTATCTGTGGCACGTGAGAGAAAGGGGTTTAATCGGGGTTTAACATGGGTTTTTACGGGGTTTTTCGGTGCTATTAGCATTTTAAGTACCCTCGTATTGGATAGAATCAGTTTAATGAGATCTTGTTTTCCAACGGATTATTAGCGATTAAAATTTTTTTGGGTATCTATTATGAATAAAATGAGTGGTTGTAAATAGGAGCTTAAGAGACTAGTACCTACTTAATAAGCACTCTCTTGAGCAGTTACTTGTACATACTGCCTACAAGTAACAGCTTTCTGTTGAAAAACTTCTAGTCAAAACTGGAGAAATTCTAAATATGAGAAGAACAAAAAGAGGAACTAGTGGGTATAAAATATACCCTCAAATTCGCAAATTATGAGAGCTTGCAGATGGTTACATTATTTAGGACTTTTTTAGACTGTCCAGCCAACACATGTACCTTGTAGTCCCATTATTACAACTCATTATTTTAACAGTTTTGCTGGTAATAAGAATGGGGGCGGAAGGACCCACTCTGTGATGTACCTGAATATTCGCAGAAATTACAATATTAATGGTCATTTTATGTATGAGATTAAAATGTTTTGCGGGTTATAGTTATTAGGCCCCCTCTACATGCCCCAGTTAGAAAGGTTATTTGCATATTGTGTTGTATCAATGACAAGTTTATTTATATGATCTTTACTTCCCTCAGTTGTAAATATCCAATTTTTGCCTAAATTATAGCTACACTTGGGTACCGCTTGGTAAATTAGGGCAAACGTTGAAATGTGTAGGGATGGACTCGACTTTCAGCTATTGCCTACTAGAAAAAGAGCATATAATATATTATGTAGTTACAACAAAGCTATATGTACATCTATGTATGTATTTGTACCCTAAATGAAGTGGTCATTTCATAAACAACATAAGTCTAACGGAATAATTAATGAATTTACATTTGTATTAGTCAATATTGTAGTCATTATGGAGGATTCCAATGCAAATAAGTATTTTAATGAAGATATCATGTTAACTTATGACTATTTTGGTTCTTGTTTCAGATGATGGTCTCAATGGTCAGGGGGACAATAGCAATGATAGTTTCGCCTCCAGCACGGAAGATCTCATGGATACACCTCCACACCAGAGAGGCAACGGTGCTCTCAACTTGGTAAGTCACACAAAACTAATCGAAATACAATTAACCATCTACTCGACAAAATAGACGAACTCTGTATGGAGAAGGAGGTGGTGCGAGTGTGGTTCTGCAATAGGTGAGTCTCGGGTGCTTTGATTTAAATACCTGTTGTTTAGTACCAACTTAGCTGTAGCAATGCCACCCACCTCAGTAGTGGAACAATGAGTCTTGTAGGACCTCTATTTTGTTCTTTCAAAGTTACACAACTCGATGGTATAAATGGTATTGTAGATTAAAGTGCTACAAGACAGAACAAAATCAATGCTATCTAAACGCCCGGTAACTACTGAAGCTATGCAACATGCTATACAATATATTTACCGGGTCCATCATTCCAAGACTCGACTCTGTATGCTAGCGCTTACAAGGCAGACGTGCTACCCTTCTAGCTAACTAGGCTGGTGATTTAGATTTTATATCTAGGTATTCTATCATACTGAATGGGGTAAAATAAAAGAATTCAAAGCGTACTTCTTCTCGCGGGCATGGTGTCTGAACTCATCCTGCACCTTCTTGAACAAGGTGACAGTGTACAGGGCAAAGTCCTGATCCTGCGACACTAGCTGAGAGCTACGGGGTACAATCATGGCGGTCAACTTCTCGTAGTTCTGTACCCATTCGGTGACCTGGTTCCTTGGGACGACTACCAGGAGAGTGGTCAAATATTCCGAATCCAGAATGAAGTGCTCCTTCTTCACCAAGTCAGCGAGGTTCCGCGTGAGCAGAGAACCACTGGGGAGGAAAAAAAAAATTGAATTAAATAAGGGACATTATTATCCTATTATAATTATTATGATAGAAAAGGAATACTTGCTACGCACATAGTGCTAAATTATGACTTACCTTGGATTCGACCACTGAACGATTGTATTAAAGTTCATCGCACTAAATACTGAGCTAATAAGTTTGATTAATCGGGAGATTCGGAAGTCAGAAAGAGTAGTTCAAAGTTTTCCCATAATATTGTACGTTATTTCGTTCAGGACAGCCACACTACCATCACGTCACGTGCACTCACGTGACGTGATGGTAGTGTTTCTAACTTTACTTACGTTTGTTTCTTCTCCATATTCTGGAGATTGCTCTTCAGATTGTTGTAGGCGGAGGATTTGGTTTTCAAGTCCGCCTCGATTTGGCCGATCTGTTTGTTAATGATGTCGGCGATGTTACGCAACGACTGCTTGATCGGGTATTTGGCCATGTCCCATTGAAACTGTGTGATGTAGTTGCCCAGCTCGTCTGAGGAGAGAAAGGGAAGGGAATTAGTGGCGTAGCTCCGAGGAATGTTCAAGACCTATCAGTAGAGTGGTGCCGTCTTGTATTTTATTTCCCAAAGGCCCTACTTTCACTATCTCTCTCATTCTCTCGTTTCTCACTCTATCCTTCCTTGTCAATCCACACATCCAGCGCACCATATAGTAGTGCTTTATTTAGACTGTTCAGTGTCCACGTAGGACAGTTTAATACATAACGTGACAATTGAGGGAGGTCTGTTTTAGTACAAATTATTGTTGTTTTTTTCTATTGGGGAAAGAAAACCTACACCTAGTGAAAATGTACATAATTACATAAATTTTATCATAATTACATACATTTTATATTTTACAAGGCTACCATTTTGCTGACTTGAAACATATGTATAGAAGAATCGTAAGGTCATTTTTTTTTTTTTTTTTTGAGCTGCATTAAAGAAATACCCATCTTGATTTTTTGTATTATTTTCCCCGAGTGCCTAGCTATATTACATGGGCCTATCACACCTGGAATTGAAACAATATTCATGGACAAGTTCAATACAGACAGTAAAAATAGTAGATATATCTTGATTATTTTCGACAAAATCAAATCCTTCAATTTCGTCCTATTTGAGCTACACACATTTCAAGGATTTGTCAAATCTGTCTCTGAAATTCCGATTGTCCATTTGCAATACAGGTTGTATCATTCTCCCCTAGGTAGGAAGTTAGGACGATTGTGTTTTTCTTTGTCTCTGTATTAGGTGCAAACACTCTTCTTCTCTCTTACCCCCTGTAGATAATTCGAGATGTCTTTTTTTAGAAGAAGTTGTCCTATAATTATTTAGATAGCATGAAAATTATATTTGAATTATTATTCCCTTGTACATTATCTACAGTATAAAATAAAAAACCCTTACACAATTTTCCCCATGTTTATAAATAATAATTGTCTTCGTTATTCATTATTTTCATTTATTAATTTTCAGAAGCTAATTTTACCTCTACGAAGGGCTCAAAAACGGATCCAAAATAAATTGTATGTGTTTGTAGGTAGGTACAAATGACGATGAAAAAATACAAAACATGACTTTTTTTTGCAACAAAAATAATATACTTTTTATTATATTTTAAAATAGTTTAACTAAAATTTCTACGGACATAAAATTGCTAAAAAAGGACAAGATATTTAAAAAATCAAGGCGATTAAGAGAAGATATAATTATTATCATAATCACGACTTTACCAATTGATTTTAAACTGTGTTGAATTTGATTTGATTTCAAAGCCCCGTACTACAATCACTTTGGGCTAGACTAGGCTTTGATTAAGACAGAAAATCTGAATATCTGATTGGCCGATTCATTTCGGCATTTGACCAATAGGACACGAGATTTCCTACTTGCATGAAAGATCAACCTAGCAGAAAGTGACTGTAATTGGGACCCAACATTAAATAATGAAATATGTAATGAATGAATGCTTTGGACAGTGAAAGGTTGGGTGATGAAGGACTTTTTGGTTCAAAGAAGCCAAAGGTATCGACGCTGTAATTTCTTTGTACTCAGACTGGACTTTTCAAGCCCACTTTGGTTTTGCTGACAATGATCGGAATGGGTGAGCACAGTGGTTCCTAGTAGCAGCGATAGGAGGTTCGAATCCTGAATTCGACGTCTACAAAATAATTAAATCGACTTGAATAAATACAAGTACTTAATTCCCAAAATAATATAGGTAATAATGCAATTATTAAATGTGAAGTGTAACTGGAGATTTCTCTAGTGGAAGGAGCTTGATAGTCGACAATTTTTTTCATTATGAAATAAAAATAAAATAATCCAGGAAAAAAAATGGGGGATTTTCTAGGCCGCACCTACAAAACAAGAAGATTCCAAGAATAAACAATGTTTGAGTGCAAAACATTGAATAATAAACAACAAAATAAGATGACATGTTAACCTAGGCTTCAAAGATTTTCTTTCCTTATTGAAAAAAATTACTCCAGCAATTTTTACTGTTACACAGATTACACTACATATTTCTGAACGTAAAAAATGCTTTAATAATATTTTACAAGGAAAGTAAAACTTTGGGGCTGTTTTCCTTAAAACAAGAGTTTCGCTTGAAAGCTCTTCAATTGATTTTTCGAGGCCAAGCAAGTCTTCAAATTGCAAAAACATGTGAAAATATTTTTCTTTTTTTTCAACATGCAATTTCCGCCAAAATTAAAAATTCTCTCGTAATAATCAAACTTAGCAGGTTTTAGAAACCGGGGGACCCAATACACTTTGGTAATATGGGTCTATGATATTATAGAGCTCTGGATGGGTAGAACAAACCCAAACTGTTTCTTCTTATCTGTAACCAGTTTGGTGATCTCGTTCTTACCAGCCGCCAATTCCTCCTCATTGTACACGAACTCTCGCACGATGAATCTGGACAACACAGGGAAAGTCAGATTAATAAAAGGATGAGGACTTTGAATTGTTAACTTTTAAATCAATTGGCCCAGTGAAAGTGGCTCAAAAGTGTAAAGATTTGACCCTTACACCCGAACTTACAAAAAAGATGTGTCAAGTTAACTTTTAAATCAATTCGCCCAGTGAAAGTGGAAAGTCAAAAGTGGAAAGATTTGACCCTTACACCCGAACTTACAAAAAGATGTGTCAAGTTGAATAAAAGCAAATAAAAAAAGGCGAAGAGCCAAAGTCTCCTTGAAATCTAGACTGGCGAGCTAGCGCTTACAAGGCAGACGTGCTACCCTTCTAGCTAACTAGGCTGGTGATTTAGATTTTACATCTAGGTATTCTATCATACTGAATGGGGTAAAATAAAAGAATTCAAAGCGTACTTCTTCTCGCGGGCATGGTGTCTGAACTCATCCTGCACCTTCTTGAACAAGGTGACAGTGTACAGGGCAAAGTCCTGATCCTGCGACACCAGCTGAGAGCTACGAGGGACAATCATAGCGGTCAACTTCTCGTAGTTCTGTACCCATTCGGTGACCTGGTTCCTAGGGACGACTACCAGGAGAGTGGTCAAATATTCCGAATCCAGAATGAAGTGCTCCTTCTTGACCAAGTCTGCGAGGTTCCGCGTGAGCAGAGAACCACTGGGAAGAAAAAAAAATTGAATTAAATAAGGGACATTATTATCCTATCATAATTATTATGATAGAAAAGGAATACTTGCTACGCACATTGTGCTAAATTATGACTTACCTTGGATTCGACCACTGAACGATTGTATTAAAGTTCATCGCGCTAAATACTGAGCTAATAAGTTTGATTAATCGGGAGATTCGGAAGTCAGAAAGAGTAGTTCAAAGTTTTCCCATAATATTGTACGTTATTTCGTTCAGGACAGCTACACTACTATTACGTCACGTGCGCTCATGTGACGTGATGGTAGTGTGTTTCTACCTTTACTTACGTTTGTTTCTTCTCCATATTCTGCTAAGTTTGATTAATCGGGAGATTCGGAAGTCAGAAAGAGTAGTTCAAAGTTTTCCCATAATATTGTACGTTATTTCGTTCAGGACAGCCAAACTACCATCACGTCACGTGCGCTCACGTGACGTGATGGTAGTGTGTTTCTAACTTTACTTACGTTTGTTTCTTCTCCATATTCTGGAGATTGCTCTTCAGATTGTTGTAGGCGGAGGATTTGGTTTTCAAGTCCGCCTCGATTTGGCCGATCTGTTTGTTAATGATGTCGGCGATGTTACGCAACGACTGCTTGATCGGGTATTTGGCCATGTCCCATTGAAACTGTGTGATGTAGTTGCCCAGCTCGTCTGAGGAGTGGAAGGGAAGGGAATTAGTGGCGTAGCTCCGAGGAATGTTCAAGACCTATCAGTAGAGTGGGGCGATGTTACGCAACGACTGCTTGATCGGGTATTTGGCCATGTCCCATTGAAACTGTGTGATGTAGTTGCCCAGCTCGTCTGAGGAGAGAAAGGGAAGGGAATTAGTGGCGTAGCTCCGAGGAATGTTCAAGACCTATCAGTAGAGTGATGCCGTCTTGTATTTTATTTCCCAAAGGCCCTACTTTCACTATCTCTCTCATTCTCTCGTTTCTCACTCTATCCTTCCTTGTCAATCCACACATCCAGCGCACCATATAGTAGTGTTTTATTTAGACTGTTCAGTGTCCACGTAGGACAGGTAGTCCCTTTTATATCAACAGTTTAATACATAACGTGACAGTTGAGGGAGGTCTGTTTTAGTACAAATTATTGTTGTTTTTTTTTCTATTGGGGAAAGAAAACCTACACCTAGTGAAAATGTACATAATTACATAAATTTTATCATAATTACATACATTTTATATTTTACAAGGCTACCATTTTGCTGACTTGAAACATATGTATAGAAGAATCGTAAGGTCATTTTTTTTTTTTTTTTTTTGAGCTGCATTAAAGAAATACCCATCTTGATTTTTTGTATTATTTTCCCCGAGTGCCTAGCTATATTACATGGGCCTATCACAAGTCAGAAAATCAGAAGCCATTTCGCAGCAAACTGTATTGTTCTGAACAAGCAACAGCACAAATTAAATAAAAGAAGACAATAGGGTGGAAGTATGATTGCTATAGTGTCTCTCTTAGGAGCAAAACAAAACACGGCAACAATAGAGGACACGAGTGTTTCAGCTTTCTAGGTGTTGTGGTTCAGGAGATAGAGCGATCAGTGTGTGAAATGTGAATGGATCTTGATTTTATAATATAAGATTTTCCCCGAGTGCCTAGCTATATTACATGGGCCTATCACAAGTCAGAAAATCAGAAGCCATTTCGCAGCAAACTGTATTGTTCTGAACAAGCAACAGCACAAATTAAATAAAAGAAGACAATAGGGTGGAAGTATGATTGCTATAGTGTCTCTCTTAGGAGCAAAACAAAACACGGCAACAATTGAGGACACGAGTGAGTCTAAGCAAAGCAAGTGAGAAATCCAAATAATCCTCAAGGTCGAGCTATAGGTGCGTGGACTAAAGTGAACAATAGTGGACAATGTCCACTTATGTGGACTGAAGTGAACATTAGTGGAGAGTGTCCACTGACCCGAGTGCCTAGCTATATTACATGGGCCTATCACAAGTCAGAAAATCAGAAGCCATTTCGCAGCAAACTGTATTGTTCTGAACAAGCAGCAGCAGCACAAAATAAATAGAAGAAGACAGTTGAGTGTAAGTATGATTGCTATAGTGTCTCTCTTAGGAGCAAAACAAAACACGGCAACAATTGAGGACACGAGTGAGTAGTCTAAGCAAAGCAAGTGAGAAGCCAAATAATCCTCAAGGTCGAGCTATAGGTGCGTGGACTAAAGTGAACAATAGTGGACAATGTCCACTTATGTGGACTGAAGTGAACATTAGTGGAGAATGTCCACTTATGTGGACTGAAGTGAATATAAGATCAAATAATCCTCAAGGTCGAGCTATAGGTGCGTGGACTAAAGTGAACAATAGTGGACAATGTCCACTTATGTGGACTGAAGTGAACATAAGAGGACAAAGTCCACTAGACATTGGAAAATGACAAGAATGATATAAACAGAATGAAATATGTGTATGGACATTTGGTTGGGGACCTGTGTCATATATGAACAAACCAAGGGTGCTCCAATTTTTCCAAGATTTTGAGCACCATTGGAAGATCCGTGAGGACAACTTATCTAAGTGATATATGAGACAACTTATCGTTTCATGGAACTATTAGTTCATCACCAGTTTAAACTTGACTGGATAATCAAAACCTGAATGGTTTACATTTCAGAAATAAATATGACAAAGATTCCCAATAGTTGAAACATGTATCACAAATGAAGACTGAACTATGGTATGACTTTATCTTTTAATCTTTAGAAAATAGTGACAACTTAATGGATATCAGGTAAATACTGTTTGTATTAGGTACCAAAAATCTGGGGAAGTAAGTAGGACACAATCTATTACAAGGAGGGCATATTTCTAAGAATTAAGATGAGGTAAATACAATTAAAATTTACAAATTGACACTCCTAAGCTTGTAATTATGTATTTAATCAATTTACAATTTGGAAAGTATTACAAATAATTCAAACTAAATGAGTACTTGGGTCTAAGAATTAAGATGAGGTAAATACAATTAAAATTTACAAATTGACACTCCTAAGCTTGTAATTATGTATTTAATCAATTTACAATTCGGAAAGTATTACAAATAATTCAAACTAAATGAGTACTTGGACCTGATTTTACATTTATATTTTAAACATCAGATATATTGGTGATGTTATATGCACTTTATATAAGTATAGTCAAAAGTGAAATCAGGCCATAGGATAGAATACATTACATAATATGGACAATACAGGCTGTGTTTATGAACAGGGCTGAGATGAGCTCGGACGAGGTGAGATAGGATATTGTTTCTACAGTTTTGCATTGGAGTGGTAACTTAACCAAGGATAGTGTGGGATTGTTGGGCTTTTTTTCTAACCCTCTGTCCCGGCGGCAATTTTTAAAATTTATTTTATATTTATTTTTGTTTGCTTTGTAATTCGCTTTTTTTTTTCAAAACCAGCGGCGATTGCACCTTGAGGTCGTGGTTATGTACCTACCGGGTTGAGATAGGCAAGGTTGGTAAACTTGCCTTGTTTTTAAGTTACCACTCCCATGCCAAACTGTAGAAACAATATCTTCTCTCACCTAGCACTGTCTCAGCTCAACCCGGCAACCTGGCACATAACCACAACCTGAAAGCACCAGTTCCGCATGGATCACTTAAGTTGAGCACGGTTGCGCGTGGTTAGTACCCGGATGGGTGACCATCTGGCCAATAGTGTGCTGCTAGGTTAAAAAAAAAGTTATTGGAGTCAGAGAAAGTAAAAAACTTAACCAGTTTTTCCATTGTCTATAGAGGATTTTTCACTATAAAAAATATTATAGACCCTGTTTTCTACTGGAAGTTTAGGGCCAAATCATGATTTTTTTTTTCCAAAAAGCATTTTTTAAAAAAAGCATTTTGGCTCAAATGTAAAATGGGTCAAAAAAAGCATTTAAAATGTAAAATGCAAAATGCTTTTTCAAAACCAATTTGAAATGTAAAATGTAAATGTACATTTTACATTTTGCATTTTCCATTTTGCATTTTGCGGTTTGCACATCTCTGCCTACCGATATATCGACCAGCAGGGCTGTATTCAGGGGGGCCCGAGCCCCGCCCCCTTTTGGGCTTCATTTTTGCCCCTTTACTATGGGGCGGACTCCGGAAATTTGAATGTGGAGCATCCACCCCCGCCCCCCGGTACATTACTGTTTGGACTCTTGGAAGTTGTATTTTATTTACAATATATTGGGTCTTGTATATAAACACAATGACAACTGTAGGAACAGTGGACAATTACACTAGCAATATAGGTACAGTTGATACAAGGGGAATATAGTTTCAAACTGTGAGTGCAACATCAAAATGTAAAATCGTTGTGATAAGGTGAAAGGACCAAAGTGTGGACGGCTTTGTTGAGGACACTTGAAAACATGATAACAAAGAAATGTAGAAAGAATGTAAAGTTACCCTTGATCAATCATAAGAAAGCTTTTTGATCAGAGAGAAAGAGAAAATAGCGGTAAAATTGTCATTAGAATGTTATGCTATGGAAAGAACACAGTACAATTGAAGTGGTCATCACAATTACTTATGTCTAAAACAAAGTTGGAAAGAGTTAGGTGAAAGATTTTATACAAGAAGGGTCTAACCCTAATTTGATCCTTTTGAGTTCAAATTGCTTTTCTAATGCAGAATGAAAATAATTATTAGTTCCAAGAAAGATCATGTTATAACCCTAATTTGATCCTTTTGAGTTCAAATTGCTTTTCTAATGCAGAATGAAAATAATTATTAGTTCCAAGAAAGATCATGTTAATACATATATATCTCCATTGTTATTCAAGATACAAGAGTTTTTGTGAAATCATCCCAATAAAAATAAAAAGCTGTTGGTTTTACTTAAAACCCAAATCTGCATCCTTGGCCCATTCTTGAATAAAATCCTCAGCATTACTATTTCTGTATCACAGCATTACTATTCTGCCTCCTTTGTACTTCTTACTCACTTCTAATAAATAATTTTAGAGTAGTAGGATTACCACTAGTCTCCACTCAAAGTAGCTCACTCATTGGTTAACTTTAATAGAATAAGAACACCCCAGTTTCTGATTTCCAAACAAACATCCCAGGAATTAAATCCAGGACCTCTACAATGCAAGCTTTGTATGTACCAACTCAACCATAGGGCTCACTCAGTTGTACATGAAAAAAACCTCCACAAGACAAGTCAATTGTAATGACCACAGAGGCTGCTAGTAGTAGGTAGGTACAGAAAGATAGATCTAAATTCTAATATGTGAGCTATTGGTACGTGTTGACCCTTTGGTAGCAATGATAATAAATAACTGTTGAGTGGGTCTAAAAAGAACGGGTTCATGTGATTTTGCCAAATTGCAATGCTTGATAGAAACACAACAGGATCCTTATATACACAAAACTTAAACTCAATCAAGTTTCAAAGCAGATACTTACTATTGTTTGCCATTAAATTTTCAGCTAATTTATCCCGTTGATCTTCTAAAACTTCCCCCAAGTAGACAGCAACTTTGTGAGTTACACTGTCTACAAAGGTATCCAGCTTCCCCAGGTCATCAGATAACCCAACCAGCTGATCTAAAGTTCCCACCTGAAAGATAAAATAGAAATTAACATGATGGTGTGAAAATTATCTATTTATTTATTCTTAAATTCATCAAAGTCCAAGACCAATATTTTTTTTATTTAATCTAACAGTTACACTGTCTACAAAGGTATCCAGCTTCCCCAGGTCATCAGATAACCCAACCAGCTGATCTAAAGTTCCCACCTGAAAGATAAAAGAGAAATTAATGTGATGGTGTGAAAATTATCTATTTATTTATTCTTAAATTCATCTAAGTCCAAGACCAAAATTTTTTTCTTATTTAATCTAACTACTCAATCTGCAGGTTAATTAATGGACAGAACTGTCGTTAATCTAACTACTCAATCTGCAGGTTAATTAATGGACAGAACTGTCAAGTTTATTCAAACATGGTAAATTGTCAAGCAAGTCTCTAAGTAACAAACTTACTTTCAAGTCAGGAATGTGAAACTTGTAGTTTTCACTCAGGTTGTTCTGCTTTGATGTGACATTGTTCAGATTTTCCCATGTTTGTTGGCAAGTTTTGTCTCCGGGAGCTGATATAAGCCAGTATTCGGACATGATGCTGATTTAGACAGAAATCAAGCTGAAAAGAAAAATGAATCCAGAATTGAATCTAAGATTGTAAATCTACCCAAAAACCATGTAGCATTATTTTCACCAGGGGGAAAAATTCTCTACAAATTTATTAAAGAATTGTTTCAATTCTTCTCGCGGGCATGGTGTCTGAACTCATCCTGCACCTTCTTGAACAAGGTGACAGTGTACAGGGCAAAGTCCTGATCCTGCGACACTAGCTGAGAGCTACGGGGTACAATCATGGCGGTCAACTTCTCGTAGTTCTGTACCCATTCGGTGACCTGGTTCCTTAATTCCTCCTCATTGTACACGAACTCTCGCACAATGAATCTGGACAACACAGGGAAAGTCAGATTAATAAAAGGATGAGGACTTTGAACTGTTAACTTTTAAATCAATTGGCCCAGTGAAAGTGGCTCAAAAGTGTAAAGATTTGACCCTTACAACCGAACTTACAAAAAAGATGTGTCAAGTTAACTTTTAAATCAATTGGTCCAGTGAAAGTGGAAAGTTAAAAGTGGAAAGATTTGACCCTTACACCCGGCCATACAAAAAGATGTGTCAAGTTGAATAAAAGCAAATAAAAAAAAGGCGAAGAGCCAAAGTCTCCTTGAAATCTAAACTGGCGAGCTAGCGCTTACAAGGCAGACGTGCTACCCTTCTAGCTAACTAGGCTGGTGATTTAGATTTTATATCTAGGTATTCTATCATACTGAATGGGGTAAAATAAAAGAATTCAAAGCGTACTTCTTCTCGCGGGCATGGTGTCTGAACTCATCCTGCACCTTCTTGAACAAGGTGACAGTGTACAGGGCAAAGTCCTGATCCTGCGACACTAGCTGAGAGCTACGGGGTACAATCATGGCGGTCAACTTCTCGTAGTTCTGTACCCATTCGGTGACCTGGTTCCTTGGGACGACTACCAGGAGAGTGGTCAAATATTCCGAATCCAGAATGAAGTGCTCCTTCTTCACCAAGTCAGCGAGGTTCCGCGTGAGCAGAGAACCACTGGGGAGGAAAAAAAAAATTGAATTAAATAAGGGACATTATTATCCTATTATAATTATTATGATAGAAAAGGAATACTTGCTACGCACATAGTGCTAAATTATGACTTACCTTGGATTCGACCACTGAACGATTGTATTAAAGTTCATCGCATTTTTTCAACTCAAAGGCACTGGAAATTGATCCAACTAGCTAATAGCATACAAAATTATACACTACACAGTTGTAACCTCCAAACATTTCATTTATTATTTAGTACAGAAAAGGGTGGGCCTTGTTATTCCTTCTGACCATGGAACTACTTTAATAGTTGATGAAAAATTAACCAAATGCCTTCTGTCTCTCCATTAGTACTATTTTAATTTATAAGCTCCCTCCAAGGGGATTATTGATTAACTTTAAGTACTACTTATTGAAATATTCAATTAGAAATAGTGCTTTTCAGTAATGAAGTAAACATACAAGTTAAAAGTAATAGGATGCGGGGAGATCAAGGATCGGGAGGCATCAAGAAATTGGTCTCTGCATTTGGGATTGTGGGTAAGAGAGTACTTAGGTACCTACCATTGCCTGAGAAATACCACCCACTATTAGGTGGACTATACTATGTAGCCCTCAACCTAAAACTTCAGCAGTGTAAGGTGGATTTTACATCTAGACTACCACTTGTAGTGTATGGCAGTTTTCATGTTAAAATGTAAAATGCTTTTTAAAAACCAATTTGAAATGTAAAATGCAAAATGTACATTTTGAAAATGGTTTTTTAAATGCTTTTTAAAATGGATTTTCAAACAATAAGCCCTTGTAACCCTTGTACAAAAATTAAGTGAGAAAAATACAGAAAAATTAAGCAGAAAGTCCAGGAAGTCAATAAAACTGGGCCCAATAAGACCAATTACATAACCTTAGGCTAAAATTCTTCTACTGACCACTGAGAAACTAAGTATAGCCAAAATGTACTGACAAGTGATTTTTCACTAAATTTAGTGAATTGTTGGCAAATCTAGTGATTTAGTGATTTGAGGTCAAAATCTAGTGATTTTTGATTTTTGAAAGAAATGTAATTTCATTGCAAAATTGCTATTAAAGCTGAAAAAATTGACTTTTTTTTTCTTTTTTCAGAAACCTACAATTTGCCCCTTCAAATTAGTCGCGTATGCAATATGCACTGCTCAAAATTTAGTGAAAGCGCTATAGTTGCCTTCACACACATTTTTTTTTCTGACGGGGGCTTCGGAACCAAAGGTCGCCGGTTCAATGCCACGCTTGGGCGTAGGAAGCTGCGACAGTTTAAGTTTTTGATTATTAATGAGAAATCGAACTTCCTTGTTTCGAACCATTTGAAAGGTTAGAGTTACCTTTAATCAACATTTTTTTTTAGGTATTAGGTATATCGATGTTTTTATATCGATTTTCTTGTAAAACCCCCATTGAACATTGAATAATAGGAACTAAAATGCTAAAATCATATAATTATTTACATATAGTATGTACATAATATTATGTCTGTAGGTAGGTACCTATGTACATAGAATTTTCTCAGTCTGTTTTAATGTGAAATTATTTTCCCTGTAGGTATCTTATTAATTTACCTATAGGTCAAATAAATTAGTTATCAGGGTAACTATATCTATATAATATAGTGTACCAGCTGTACCAGGGTGGTCTATTGCTCAAGGGGCAGTACACCAGGAAATTATTTGCCCAGAAATAGTATTTTAGTCTGAATAGATCTTTCAATTTTATTTGAATTTAGATTTAACTGGAGATAGTAACTACGTAAATTTAAATTTAATTTTAACCCCCTAACCCATTTTGTTTAGATAGGAAAAATAAGGTAAAAATAAAACTTCACTTGAATTTTTTTCAAGAGGTTTGACATCAGAAGAAACTCTAACTGCCAAAGGTCTTATCGTACTGAAAGCAAAGAGAGAATGAAGACAGGATAGAAGAAATCCAGCCGTTCCGAGAACGAACATTGACCATTAAAATGGAGATTAGACCTCTTTTTCAAAAACTTTGCCTTAACTTTGCCTTTGTCTTTAATTAAGGAAATAAATCAAGAATACTTACATAATAAGAAGAATTTATGGTCCCTAAATGTACAGAAGTACTTACAGGGATGATGAAGAATATGTAAAGAATAAAAGAATAAACTTATTATTATTAAACAAACTAATCTTTCATTAGTGGATGTGCTAAAAGTACGTATGTAAATACGCAAGGCGTAAACTGTACTTGTACCTATTCCATTTGTTTGTGTGATACAACTTATAGAGCCTGATAATATCTACCTATACCGACTTAATTATCACACACTTTATTGGTTGATGATGTAAGGGAAAACCGCTTGCCAAGAACAAATGGGATACGAGATAAGAAAAAGCTTTAGATTCCACTATATAAGGGGTTCCCAAACTTGCTCAAACCACGGACCACTTTTGTATTTCATTATTTCCCATGGACCATAAGTCAGAAGGAAAAAATGACTTTTCCCCCTGAATAGAAAATTGATTTTTTTTTCTTCCTTTCGGACCACCTCGTGGACCACTTGAAACCTTCTCGCGGACCAATTGTGGTCCATATCGGTCCGCGGGCCACAGTTTGCGAATCCCTTTTGTATAACTTCAGCATTAGCTAATATGTGTCTGCAGATAAGCGCCATTAAGTATACAAGAATTACAAGACAATTTTATTCTTTTATGTTTACATGAAACAAGAGGACATTAACCGAATGACTTTTGACTTGTAAGACTTACGCCAATTCTAAGAATTATTAATAATAATAGACTCTTGAGTGGAAGGTAACCAGTAGGCGAGGTTAATGCCTGAGGAATTATTAATAATAATAGACTCTTGAGTGGAAGGTAACCACTAGGCGAGGTTAATGCCGGAGGCGTTCTCTACCACCTAACCCTTAGACATCCATTAATATGTGGTCGAATTCTCAAATAAATGAGGATAAAATTCCATCTGGAATTGAAACCGCGCACCAACATTTGTGAACTATATACCAAATTTCAAGTCTCTAGCTCATACCGTTCCCGATATATTGTTAAATTACACCGAAAACCGCCAAAAAGCGGTAAAATGCCGCCAAGAGTTGCACCGGTCTAAACCAATCCGTTGTGTCGCATTCTTGTCACATTTGACATCTACATACCAAATTTCAAGTCTCTAGCTTTTACCGTTCTCGAGATATTTTGTTTACAGACAGACAGACACACAGACAGACAAACACACGGACCAATGGCTGAAACTTTGGATTTAGGCTCTAGGGACCTCAAAACGTGTTTTGGCACTAAAAACTGACCATCGAAATTTTGACCCGATTACATTACTTTCCTTCCTATAGGATAAGGAAAGTAAAAAACGCTGGACATAGGTCCTTTCCTAAAGTGTATACACCTAGGTATCAACCATTTTTTTTACTTTCTATTATTTTTTTAACTTTATCAACTTTATCAGTTATTCCAAGTAGGAAGGTACCTACTACATTTTACCTGATACTACATTTTTTCTTCTTTTTATATAATTGAATTAAATTAAATTAACTAACGAGAAACAATATTGTACCTTGGCTGTCGCATTACTTCAGGGCGACCTATTTATACCTACCACAGATTCTTCCTAACTAGGTAGTAGGTAGTCACCATAACACTTTGTATGCAAACGATCTACAGTCTGTCCCAAAAGTGGTGCCTCAGTAAGTGTATCGATTCCGATGGTAACTTTTGGCCCTCCTTCGACACTTTCTGGTTGAAGTGACAATGTCAGAGACAACAGTTTTTTTTTTTTTTTTGGTTTTTAAAAGATGAGTGTTTCACCGCCGTTTTTATTTCGTAGCAATGAAACAACTGCTACATTGGACGCATGTGGTCTGTGTCGTAGCATGCCCATCCCGTAGTATGCCTCTCATCAGATGGGCGAGAAGAGACACAATACTTCCCATACGCTTGATGTGGCCTGTGGCGTGGCATGCCCATCCCGTAGTTTGCCTTTCGTCAGATGGGCGAGAAGGGGCACAATACTTCCCATTTAGGTGCTGGGTCAACACGAGAACACCAGAAAGTAACCCGTTGAAATATTTGCAATCGAAAAACGAGTACAAATTTTTGTCGATGGTGGGATTCGAACCCGGGACCTTCTGCATGGCAAGCAAGCGCGTTACCACTGGACTATCCGAAACAGGTGGTTTAGGATGACATTAATAATATTGCTATCGGAATGATCACACTGTGGATATTTCCCCTCTCAAGATAGAGAGAACTTTACCTGCTAAGGTCCTAGCTTCATAAGGTCTTATCATCCCGAAAGCGAAGAGAGAAGGAAGACAGGATAGGAGAAAGTCATCCGTTCTGAGAACGAACCTTATCTCTTGATGATAAAATCCGCCACTGGTGGGAATCAAACCCGCGACCTAGCGCTTAAATTTTGGGTCGGTTTGTTTTCTCTTCTTTTAAATCCGTCTGTCCTTTACATTTTTGCCATGTTTTCCCTATAAGAAATAACTATATACTATATAGGTAAATATATTAACAATACAATACAATAACAACTGAATTGAATTAAATATTGCCATAGTTATAGGTACACTGCTGTGCGAAAAATTAGGGTCAATTTCCATTTTCATTCCCCTAGGCCTGTCGCACACTGGAAGCGTGAATATACCATAAAGTTGTCAAGACTTCACCTTTGGCAAATAAATTGAAGTTCCCGGTTAGGTGGAAGAACTCACTAAGGGAGAATCCTGTCATTAAAGCTTTTAAAAAAGTTCCAAAAAAAGAAAGGCGTCTAAACTGACCTCCTTGTGGACACTCCAGTCAAAATAGTCCCATCGTACCCACATAATAAATTCTAGACAGATTTAATTAAAGCACCTAAAAAAAAAAGAAAAAATATAATAATAATAATAATAATAAACTTCGAGACGTTTGTCTCCATCAGTTTCGAGGTTTCGACAAAAATCAAATTTGAGAAGAAATGCTGAATTCGCTGAATAAATTATGTGTCCTGTCGATCTGAGAAACACGATCTTTCAATATCAATAAAATCTTTATGTCTTGCCAGATTTTTTCATTAGGCTCCGCGTGAAATAATAGTTTGATTGTCGTACCTAGGCTAATAGTCCTAGCTTTAGGATATTTAGGGAGTTAAGGGCCAAATCATGAATTTTTTTCAAAAAAGCATTTTGGCTCAAATGTAAAATGGGTCAAAAAAAGCATTCAAAATGTAAAATGCAAAATGCTTTTTCAAAACCAATTTGAAATGTAAATGTACATTTTCCATTTTGCGGTTCGCACATCTCTGACTGGGGCGTAGCCTGAACAGATAGTTTGAATCGCGTAAAGGGCGAACATGTCTACTGGTAGTTTCCGTCTGACAGACTGTGGTCTGAGTGTGAGTTTCTGGCCTTATGAAATAACACCCAGGAGTCAGCGACAGTGTTATCCAGGCTCATTAAATTAGGCGCCATTGTAATCCATGCGATTGTCGAAAGAAAAAAAATCCAATTCGAACTTGGAACTAAAATTTCTGGTCCTGAAACAAAATTTGTGGTCCATGATCTTACGTAAATCTTGCCTGCATATTGGGTCCTTGTGATTTATGGTTTTTGATTCGCTGCTATTTTATATTTATCGGGGGTTTCTACCTATGATTCCGGTACTAAGACGGGATTCAGGGGCGATCGCTGGCTAACTGGTGGGCCTCGGGGGTAATGCCAACGAAAAGCTCTTCCTCCAACAAAGAGTCCCTTCTTTTTTTCTATTTTTTTAAAAGAGGTTTGATAAAGAGAGCTGTAAGCTGTAAAGTGAAAAGGAAGACAGGATAGGAGAAAGCCAGCTGTTCCGAGAACGAACCTAACCCGCGATCTAGTGCTTTTACAAGGGTACCTGTTCTTGGAACCTTGCAGGCCAAGTAGGGGGGCTACTTATATTTATTTCCTTTTCTTTTTCGGGGGAGAGGGGGCAGGAATGGGGGATAAATGGGACCAAATGAGCCGCCCCCCCTTGTAAACGGACCTGACGAGTCAATAATAATATTAATTAGTTAAGCTCTCTAATCTCTATTATTGTAATCAAAACCTTTCACCAAACTAATTAATTCAGTGAGAGAGAGAGCTGCAGAGAGCCTTCTGCAGAACCAAGGGGGAAGAAGTAGATGAATTGCTTGTAGATAGAGATAGGTCAAGTTAACAATAATTAAGATATTATAATTATGTACTCAGATTTCAAAATTTGTCTTTATGGACTGCTTATCTAAAATACTAGTGGCATACCTACCTACCTACCTATCTAAAAGGTACCTACTCATGTGTAGCTTGTGCTTTATCGTAAACGTAAAGAGACCGAAAGACCACAAAATATCGAAGGTGTTGACATGAACTTTGAAAGAATCGTAGGTGCGTTTTGTGAAATGCTAATTTGTCAAAAACCACAAGTGATAAATGATTGAGATTATTTTAATAATGATATATTTATGTTTTTATTTTTTCATCATCTCTACAACCTTGTCCTAAAAAAGACATAATGGCGTAAAATCATCTAAAGATTCCTAATGGGGTGGTTGCTAAAAAAATTGAGGTCTCTACAAGTCGTTAGTGATTCGGTGAACTGTACGAAAGAAATTTAGAATTTGGGCCCAATAGAGCGAAAATTCCGAAGAGAAAATAGGTAGGTACCTAACTTCTTTTTTTTAAATTGAGAAAAGATTAAAAAGTACCTTAATTGGAACCGCTTTCGCATTACTTCAAAATACATTCTTTTAAATCCATGCCTATCCTCGGTGGTGTAGTGGTCAAGGGGGTCGCCTGGTAAACAGGAGGGCGTGGGTTCAATCCCAGCCTTGGTGGTGTAGTGGTCAAGGCGCTCGCCTGGTAAACAGGAGGGCGTGGGTTCAATCCCAGCCGAGGTATGGAATTTTATCCTCAATATAATTTGAGAATTTGACCACAATAATAGTAGTAGCCTACTGCTGGAGTAAAGGGACTTTTCAGTCCCATTCGAGCAGTATAAATAAGCACTATTATTATTATTATTATTATTATCCAAGAAGGGAAAACTTCGGTCAAAAATTTTTCGCCCTGCCCTGCATTCGAACCCAGCACCTCCAGGTTGAGAGTGCTCTTGACCACTTGGCCTCAGAGGTGGGTTTAATGATAAAAAATACTCATTATCGTTTGTGTTTTAAAAAGACCAGGTCAGTTCAGCTCCGGCTGTCAAGACCCAAGTTTTGGTCAAGTTAAAAAAAAGGTGAACTTTTAACTTTTACAACTGTCTCCGAACTGTTTGTTTGTATTTTTTTCCCATCGTGCATGCTAAATTAAGACGTATTCCAGTTATGATGGAGACCAGTAACCCCAGTTTGAAGTCTCATCATTAATCAAGCTTACAATTCTATTAGTGTTTGCACTTAAAGCCAGTTAACACATCACCTACGCTATATCATATATCATAAACATAATAACCTTAATATACCTAGGTTAGTAAGGCCGGGGTCCACAGAGTAAGTTTAAATTTGGTTTAAGTTTTTTTTTTTTTTTTTTTTTTTTTAAGGGGTTTGAAAGGGGGAACTGAAACTGCTTTGGTTTTTTTATCCTGTAACTGCTATGGTCTTATCGTCCCGAAATCAAAGAGAGAAGGAAGACAGGATAGGAGAAAGCCAGCCGTTCCGAGACCGAACATATCCCATCAGGGATAAAATCCGCCCGGCGGGAATCGAACCCGCCGGCCTAGCGTTTACACAGGCAGACGCACTACCAAACTAAGCTAACTAGGCTGGCCTTGGTTTAAGTTTAACTCTAGGATTATGCAACTCATGGTTGGTTTTTTTAAAAAAAATTTTTTTTTTTTTTTTTTTTTTTTTTTTTTTTTGGCCAATCAGATTGCTTAAACCCAGATTTTTTTTTTTTTTTTTATTTATTTATAAACCCAGATTAAAATTCAAACGGAGTTTAAACTCACTTTGTGGACTTGGCCCTAAGTTTTGTTTCCTTGGCATCCAGCACATTCTAGTTTTTTAGGAGCATATGTAAAGTTCTTAAACGCCAGGTACTCCAATGCCTTCATAAGAGTATGTCCATAATTACAACAATTAGCCAGAGCTAGTGCCCTATAGGCATACCTACGGTAAACATAAACACGCTGTAAATACTGCATAACAGGGATGGCCACTAACTTTAACCTTCGGGAGCCACAACAAAGCCAATTAGGGGCGAGCCACGCCGCAGGCGAATTTTCGAAAATTGTGGTCTACAATCTTCAGAATTTAGTCTCGGTGAAAATCTGATTCAGTAGAACCTCGGTTATTTCAACTCCAAAATCCATGGTTTTTTCTATCTTTCAAAGGATATCCTATCATTTCTTGACCCCGCCGGGAATCGAACCCGGGTCTCCCGCGTGCAAGGCGAGTGCAGTGACCACTACGCCATGGGAGCTGACAATGATCTCTTAAAGATCAGAGGGTCTTCTGATGTACCTATTGTATTCCTCAAATGAGTATAGGTACATACACATATTGGGAGATACAAACTGACCTCATCATAAAAAAAAGGCAGAATCTTCTTTGCCCCTGAAAGGGTTAACTTCACATATAATTTGTGATATTCTTCTTATTTTTTAATTAAAGTTGACTTACTTAAACATTCATACACCAACACCACATCATTGATATTATTTAGCCTCGACACAGCTTATATCATATAGGGGTAGTTGCAATAACAGGAATTAGGCTAGATTAAGATCTTAGATTAGATTACATTAGATTAGGTTAGATTCAGATTAGGCAGACACCATTAAGCTAGAGTATAATGTGAGATTTCATGGCGGGAAGCTTTTAACTGACCCAAAAAGTCAACCTCCCACTTCCCAGAGACCCAAACGTCTGACTTTCGTACAAGCCGAATAATGAGCAGCTGTAAATTAATGGAATTTAGCTAACACCATCCCCAGATAAATGGAATTTACCTATTTGTACAACAGCCCCAGAAGAAATTTGATGATACCAGAGTCAGTTTTACAAAGGTCTCGTCACAAAATATGTTGTCTTTTATAATGATAATGAATGTGATGTAGAATTTTTATGACACCCTAATGTCTAGTCCACCCACACAATGCATGGAGTTACGAGTTTAATTATCTATGAAAATTAAGTTAAATTACGGTATATGGTACAAAACCAGAGATATCAACCTAAGGAACACCATGTAAAAATTAAATTATTATTATTTCCTTAGATTTGTTAGTGGATATGACAGTTTTCCCGTAGTGTTTTTCTCCAGAATTATTGGTGGATGTCACAGTTCTCCCCAGAACTTTGTAATTTAAAGGGAAGATCATCGTAGATTTCTACTGATTGTTTCATTACCTACAGATTTTCACAAGTCCAAGGTTTCTTCAAATTGATCCCAAGAGCAAGGTAAACCTAGACCCTTGACAAATGGAGTGTGCCTTAAGGCATGTGATGTGTTCCAACTTCCAAACCACTCGACCCCAAATTCCAGCTCACAAGTAGCTTGATCGACCGCCTGAACCAAAAGGTTCAATCGAAACCAGTGTCTGAATTGATTGAGTCATAAAAAATCAGCCCAGGAGAAAAATCAGCTTAGGAGAGAACTATTAGTGATTCATTTGAAATCATTTGCTAACACCTGACGCCATATTAACGACCCACCTCTCGCAATAATTTTACAAATCAGTTTCATATTTATAGCAAGTTATAAATAAAAAATTCATATAAATAGTTATCTATAAAAATTGTTATAAATAGGGTATAAATAAAAAATTGATTTATAATTCTTTGGGAATAAAAAGTGATGGTTTATTTTCAGACCTGGTCAGTGCGAATAGTTCGATGTTATTATGGTTTGTAGTTATAGGCTAGTCATATGCCAGCCTAGTTAGCTTGGCTGGTAGCGCGTCTGCCTTGTAAGCGCTAGACTGCGGGTTTGATTCCCGCCCGGGGCGGATTTTGTCCTGAACGGATGAGGTTCGTTCTCGGAACGGTTGGCTTTCTTCTATCCTGTTTTTCTTCTCTCTTCGATTTCTGAACGATAAGATCTTAGCAGTTACAGTTCCCCCTATCAAACCTCTTCAAGAACTCACTTTGTTTGTGTCAGTAAGAACTCCACCGGCTGCAAATAGGGACATAGGTATTCCAATTAAATTTTATGGATTATGGACAAGTTTGCACAAAATATGCGTTGCGAAGATGCTGCGGAGATATATGGCTTGCAAATATGGCTTACAAATATGGCTTGCAAATATGGCTCACATAGTTTGCAAATCAGGAACTGATGATTTATGATCAGAAGGAATTGATTTAAGTGGAATCATAAAACTTTAGACTTCTTGGAGGCTTCTCTGTAGTAAACCGGTCCCAACTATGCAGAAGAAATAGATTTAAGTGTCAAAATAGAATAGAATAGATTTAGAGTTAAAATAGAATTGATGAGAATGGGTATAGAATAGATTTAGTATCAAAATAGAATTTATTGTCGAAAATGTAGAATAGAATATTTAGATTAGTATTGTCAGTGGTGACAGCATCTTGAATGTAGAATGTCCCTACGAATCCCTGAAATAAAATAAAGTAACTTTGCCCGTAACTGTGTAGATTTCACGTCAAAATGCGCAAAAACGCTTGCGCACAAACAAACGAAGCGGGAGTCATGAATTATGACTTATTACCTTTATATGATACAATGGATACACGTTCCTTTATATGATACAATGGATACATTGTATCATATAAAGGTAATAAGTTTTGTAGTTACCTATTTCATAACTTTATAACCTAGGTAAACATATTAAATTTAATAATAGACAATCGGTTGTTCAGTTAACTTTATGGGATTGTTTGAAATGTTCGACTGACAAATCAAGTCATTAAATCATTGATTTATCTTTTCACCGAATCAATCGAATAGCCACCATTAGAAAGCCAGCCGTTCCGAGAACGAACATTATCCCATCAGGATAAAATCCGCCCTGGGCGGGAATCGAACCCGCGGCCTAGCGCTTACCAGGCAGACGCACTACCAACTAAGCTAACTAGGCTGGCTGAATTAAGATTAAAACTACAACTAATACACTTCACTTGGATTTCAGCACAGTTTATTTTAATGCAAAATTGGAATAATAATGTCTCTGTTTTGTGAGAACACGAGGAAAATTTTCCCAAAGAAGTGGTTCTTCCTCAGTCCAATACAAGCACAATACGTCTTGGACAATCGGTTGTTCAGTTAACTTTATGGGATTGTTTGAAATGTTCGACTGACAAATCAAGTCATTAAATCATTGATTTATCTTTTCAACCGAATCAATCGAATAGCCACCATTCTTAACGTTTTGAGTAGGTTGAGTACCATAGCAACTCGAATTCTTCACGTAACTTTTTTTTCACTCAATTCATTGGCACTAAATTCATTTCAGGCCAAATCTTTACATTGTCTGCTTGTGTCAACAAATCTAATTCCAGACCAGATGTCTATCGTTTTGATCTGCATTATTGGGACTCTTTTTCAACAACAGGTTCCTAAATCCTTCTAATCAAGAGTTTTTGATTCCTGAGCTCTTAAAAAGAATTTCCCAAGAGAGAAACAGTCAATAAAATTTATTGATGGACTGCTCAAATTTTGGGTTGCCAAAACGACACGGCATACTCCTCAGACAACACTGTTACAGCTAGATTAGGATTGAGGGAGTGAATATGTGTTGCAAGTTTATTTGTTTGGTCAATAAGGTCTATAAACATTTGATATATGTCGAAGTTGCTACTTATGAAGATTAGTGATGCTCGCGAAAGTTATGTCTGGTGGATAAAGCTTCCGACTACTGTTAGATCTATCACACGGTCTGAAGGCAGAAGTCGGAAGCTTTTTCCGTCACACACGTTCGGCGGTCTGAAAGACCTAGATCTGTCTGAAAGTAGGAGCGTGAGTGGCCGGCCTATGCCACTCAGTTATGCACCAAATGGTTTTCCCAACATTCCTACAACAGGTGTAACAGGTGGGACCACATGGTGCATTATTTTCCGATTTGTTTACATTGGTTTTGTTAATGTTCATGTTTAATTAGCATTTATAATGTTGTGACTGGCGCCCTGACTATTATATGTCAGATTTTACTTCCTCGACTGTAATACTGACATGGGTTATGAACGTTTTGATTTATGATGTGCTCTCGGACACTGCACAGTGCTTCCTGATCAAGATCTTTCGTTTGGTCGAAGTTTATCTCGATCGACGCCGATGTACAATGATCGACGGCCGTCGAATATGTGCAGACACAGGCTTAACGTCGCTGTATAGCTGATAATGTCTTCAGTGATGTGGGTTTTACCCTCCATTAGACGACAAGCTACCCGCATCCTCACAGTAATCTCAATCAGCCCGAATGGGGCCGGAAAAACCAGCAGCACGAGCTTGACGAAATGGTCACCCATCCGGATACTATCCACGTGTAACGTTGCTTCAGTGATCTGTTGGCAACTGGTATACTTAACTTCCTATCGCCACTGGCTACGGGTGACTTCATGAGTAAGTAGGTACTTACACATATGGGATACCAATAAATTTGCGTATGAATGAAATTCCGGTTATCAGAGAATGGACTAGGGAGCTAGGGACTAGGTTGAGATGTGGGAACTTTACACACATCTACACTTCATCAACATTCTAAATATTTCTTGAACTTGAAAGTTGAGTTTGGAGGCAACTTTTATTTCAATGGAATTTTTTCACCTGTTTTTTAACCTCAAGGATCTGCGTGTTAAAGTTTTTGCTAACTCAAGGTGAGCCTACAGTTTTACACTTCTAGGGGTTTCTGTTATAATAAGTTGATACTTTCTGTTATAATAAGTTGATACTTTCTACTATTATAAGTTGATACTTTCTGTTATAATAAGTTGATACTTTGCACAAATTCTTTGTTAATCCATTCTTGGACGGTTTTCTGGGTTTGTGGGTATATTTTATAATCCCGGATACGTGTAGATATGTTTTACGTGTAATCTCATCTAAGAAGTCCATATTAGTTCAACTGATTTGTCAAGCACTCTTTTTTGGTTCAGCATGCAGTTTTTAAAGTGCTATTTCTTTCATATAAAGTCAACATAAGACCTCGTTTATCTGCACCTTTATCTCTTTTTCTCGCTCTGTCCTAGGAATTTCCCTTATAATAAGTTGATCCGTAGATTCCTTAGGTTATACATAGATTCCTTAGGTGATCCTTAGATTCCTTAGGTGATCCTTAGATTCCTTAGGTGATCCTTAGATTCATTAGGTGGAGGACAGTCTATTTACTAATACCTGGCTATAATACAATCTTTGAATCCGGGTGTAAGCTCTCCATATTTGAGATCTGGCTCACAAACCGAGCTTACCAAGCTTTTGCTCCCAGTGTGCGTTCTGCACGACCAATAAAATCTTTATAATCGATTTCTACACGTCGAGTAGTTATTTAGCATCTATGTCAGGTTCGATCCCCGAATTGGCCCAATAAACTGGGGTGGGGGGGAATCCGAAACATGAATCCACTATCCACATAATTATGTATCTCTTTCACATTCGTTATTCGTTCCACAAAATTCTAGGTTTGAGAAATGTGTACAATCGCCGAATATGAAAGAATCGTCCCTTTGGTGAAAGCTAGTCTTTAAAGTGGCCGTTTTTCCTCATATTGGATGAATTCGGTGTTTGGGCGTAACATACACACTACCGAGGCCTCCTATATAATAATGCTGTGCTAATGTTTAATATCTGTGTGCTTGTGTTTGTTTGTGTTTACAAGCAAAACCTATAATATTCAAATAAAATTATGATTTGTTTCAAACGGCAAGGCGTCATGCGTCATAAAGTTTGGTCTTCGAAGAAATGTGTCATCGAGGAGCTTGGCAATTCATTCCAGATTCCAGACGTAGACTAGAATGCCAGACTAAACTTTTAGAACTCTAAGGCTGGCCGTTCACAAACAGGCGACCTGTCAGGTCTACCTGATAGTGAATGGCCGGCCTTACGTTCAGTGATCCATGAGAACTAGCGCATTCAACGTGCTATCTGCTATTGTCGTAAAGATCTTGTGGGTGGTGGAATGGCAAGTCTGGTGGTATCCTTAGATCTACCGGCGGGAGGTGAAGAACGCACGGGGACTGTTAGCTCCTGGACGACTGACCCTGCTAGCTTGGTTTCCTTTTTACTTATACTAGACAAGGGCAAGGTAAACCTACTTTTTTACTTAAGTTATATATAAAAATGGATACTTATTTTATATATAACTTAAGTAAAAAAGTATTACAAAGGATGTCAAAATTAAATAAATTAATAAGGTAAACCTAGATCCTTGACAAATGGAGTGTGCCTGAAGGCATGTAACGAGTTCTCAACCACTCGACCCCAAATTCCAGCTCACTAGTAGCTTGATCGACCGCCTGAACCAAAAGGTTCAATCGAAACCAGTGTCTGAATTGATTGAGTCATAAAAGAATCAGCCCAGAAGAAAAATCAGCTTAGGAGAGAACTATTAGTGATTCATTTGAAATCATTTGCTAACACCTGACGCCATATTAACGACCCACCTCTCGCAATAATTTTACAAATCAGTTTCATATTTATGGCAAGTTATAAATAAGAAATTCATATAAATAGTTATAGATAAAAAATTGTTATAAATAGGGTAGGTATAAATAAAAAATTGATTTATAATTCTTTGGGAATAAAAAGCGATGGTTTATTTTCAGACCTGGTCAGTGCGAATAGTTCGATGTTATTATGGTTTGTAGTTATAGGCTAGTCATATGCCAGCCTAGTTAGCTTGGTTGGTAGCGCGTCTGCCTTGTAAGCGCTAGACTGCGGGTTTGATTCCCGCCTGGGGCGGATTTTGTCCTGAACGGATAAGGTTCGTTCTCGGAACGGTTGGCTTTCTTCTATCCTGTTTTCCTTCTCTCTTTGATTTCTGAACGATAAGACCTTAGCAGTTACAGTTCCCTCTATCAAACCTCTTCAAGAACTCACTTTGTTTGTGTCAGTAAGAATTCCGCCGGTTGTGAATAGGTAGGTAACATAGGTATTCCAATTAAATTTTATGGATTATGGACAATTTTGCACAAAATATGCGTTGCGAAGATGCTGCGGAGATATATGGCTTACAAATATGGCTCACATAGTTTGCAAATCAGGAACTGATGATTTATGATCAGAAGGAATTGATTTAAGTGGAATCATAAAACTTTAGACTTCTTGGAGGCTTCTCTGCAGTAAACCGGTCCCAACTATGCAGAAGAAATAGATTTAAGTGTCAAAATAGAATAGAATAGATTTAGAGTCAAAATAGAATTGATGAGGATAAGAATAGACTGAATAGAATAGATTTAGTTTCAAAATAGAATTTAGTGTCAAAAGGGTAGAATATTTAGGATAGCATTGCCAGTGGTGACAGCATCTTGAATGTCCTCACGAATCTCTGAAATAAAGCATCTTTGGCCCGTGACTGTACGGGTGACTATGCGACTGTCTAATGACAACTTTTTGGCTGCTTTGGGGTTTATTCAGACTAGTGAGGACAATTCAGAGAAAATTGTTCTATTAATGTTACGGTAATACAGACATCCTTAACGCCAAATCGTCGAGTTCACTTCTTTCAACGAACAAACCGTGCTTGGGCTTGCGCGAACCTCAAGATACCGCGAAATCACCACAAGCAAAATAACCACAAAATTCTTCTTTTTTGAGTGCCTATCCGTTGACGATCATCATGGCTATTCTTATCTTGTTGGTGGCATTCCGGAAAAGTTCTACAGATGTTTGGTCGAACCAAATTTTGAGGTTAGCCAACCACCGATGTGTACGCTGTGTAAGTGCGTATATTACCATAAAATAGGTCTCGGTAAAATATTAGCCCCACCACCTTAAACTTCATCAAGTTAATAAAGCTTATCACTTATCAAGCTCACATAAATAAAACCCATATCTACCTACATAATTACCTCAATTAAGTATTGAGAAGAGAGAAAGGCCGTACCAGGCTGTCAACAAAAGGCTAATCAAGGCAACCTAATGAAAACTTATAGGTTTTGGCACGGGAATCGATCGTGAGATAGATCCAAATAAAGTGAAAAAAATATACAAAATTGGTAAAACATAGGTACATAGGAGTACAAAGATATGACATGTAAATACACAAATAATAATAAATGAACTTAATCTATAAAACATAGATACCTACAGGGCCGCCATTAGGGGCCGGCCCGCCCCCCCCTCCCCTCGGGCTCCATTTTTCTCCTTTACCGTACGACTCTGAAAAATTGGGGGCGAGGGGGGCCGGCCCCTCTTCGAGCTTCATTTTTCTCCTGTACCTACTGCAAGCCAGACTTGCAAAATTTGGAGCATCCACACCATCACCGTTTGGACCCTCGCCCCCCCCCCCCCGGCCAAATCCTGGATATGGCCCTGCATAGAGAGACATACTTTGCATAAATTTATGTTCTGGAATAACAGCCGATTTATATATGTTCTGGAATAACAGCCGATAGCCCTTCTTTTAACAATACCAATACAGGAATCTTCCCAGACGCGGTCACGTGTCCAATTACCAACCAATGGGCAACGTTTCTTAACTCCAGAGATCCCCTGGGAATCGGTTTATGATCAATCATATTTCCTCACCCTCTGTGTCTTACTTTAGACCTCAACAGGTCAGTGATGCAGCCAAATCTTGCAGCAAGAATCTCAATTTAGAATCCTGTTGGTGAGGTTCTCATTATCTGAATAAAGGATCTCGAAAAAGTTTGTCTTGTTCATTTGTGTTTCATTTAAGGTTGGCGTTTCCGGATCCTAGCTGCCGGGCAGCGCGACCCGGCAGCGCGTGCCGAGCTGCCTGGTCGCGCCATAAAGGTGACGTTCCGTATCCTAGCTGCCGGGCTCGCGCGACTTCCATTACAAACTTCCAGTCGAACAAATTATTACAAAAATTAGTATTTTAAATCACATGAAAAACTCACGGGCAGCGCGACCACACTGCCTCTCAGAGCGACTGGGCAGCGCCTGCCCAGCAGCAGGCTGCGGGGCAGCGCGACCCGGCAGCCTTGGTTCCGGAAAGTAACTTTCATAAGAATACATAGGAAGCAGTAGGCAGCGGCCGCCCAGCTCGTCAGCGCTGCCGGGTCGCGCTGCCCGGCAGCTAGGATCGGACCGCCACCTTTACATAAAGTAAATAGTGTAAGTCAGTAAATAAACAAGTAAATATTATCTACAAAATATCTAAAATAGATAGGGTACTGTGTGGGTATTTACAACGCCGACGAGGTTGTGATTTTATTATAAATCAATCAAGTAGATAGCTACTGCAACATTATGGGTTGTGTAATTAGTTGGGTATACCGCTACCTACCTCCGTAAGTGATAGCCAGTGAAGCCCGTTTCACATTTAGAGCGTAGACTCGCGGTAGCAAAAAAAATTTTAACATAAAATAAAAAAAAAAAAAAAAAAAAAAAAAAAAAAAAAAAATCAGTAAAACATCAAAACTCTGTTCCGTGTTGATTTATGCCGGGCGTCTCTTCAAACTATTGACGTAGGTTTTTTTTTTTTTAAGAGGTTTGACAGAGGGAACTGTAACTGCTATGGTCTTATCGTCCCGAAATCGAAGAGAGAAGGAAGACAGGATAGGAGAAAGCCAGCCGTTCCGAGAACGAACATTATCCCACCAGGATAAAATCCGCCCCGGGCGGGAATCGAACCCGCGGCCTAGCGCTTACAAGGCAGACGCACTACCAACTAAGCTAACTAGGCTGGCTTTTCATAGGTTTGGTTTTGAAGCCGACTACGCGCTAATAAAGGTAGGTTAGGTATTTACAAATTCAAAACCAAAGATTAATCAACCAAACCGTCCCAATTGATTTTAAGATAATAAAGCTGCGTCAACATAATTATAATCTATTGACGAACAGCGATTAATTGTGGACGGTTTAACTTCGTCGATCAATGTTTTTCGATGATAACTATTATGTTAAGGATTTCTAATCCCACTTCAAAACCCAAGACTAACCAAACAACCCCGATTAATCATGTAAGATTCAATAGGACGATAAAAATTTCCTCAGGTGGGACCTTGTTCAACCCTCGCGTCTTTGGAGGTGAGATCTGTGATGTCAGAAAATGATAACAGAAAGATTTTGAAGAATGGATCAATCGACGATCCACCAGAGAATGTTTCCAAAACTACGGACTACAGACTGATCAGGTGATCAGATATACCCGCCAAATCAGAGCAGACAGACATGTGGGGAGACCACCAACAAAAAACAACAACAAAAACATCACCAACAAAAACAAGAACAACGCCAACAAAGCACAATGAACTTTTTCGGAATCTCTATTCGAATGGAATTCACACAGAATTTCTGTAGAGTTGAGTGTGAAGATTTGGGAGTCGAGATAACAGCATGATGTAGACAGGTTGGAGATTGGAGTATTGGGTTGACCACAGATCGAACGAAGCTGGAGTGGTCATTAGTTTTAATTGCTCTTGAAATTTCAAGTCCTTATGCAGGTTTGATAGAGGGAACTGTTAAAGTCTTATCGTCCCGAAAGCGAAGAGAAAGAAGACAGGATAGGGAAAAGTCAGCCGTCTCGAGAACGAATCATATCTGATTAGGATGAAATCTTAGGAAAAAGTCATCCGTTCCGAGAACGAACCATATTTGATTAGGATGAAAAATTAGGAAAAAGCCATCCGTTCCGAGAACGAACCATATTTGTTTAGGATGAACTTCGCCCCGGGCGGAAATCGAACCCGCGACGTAGTTCTTCCAAGTTAGGCGCGCTACCGTCCAAAATAACTAGGTTGATTAGGTTGAAATTCACTAATTCACCTACCTCGGTGGTGTAGTGGTCAAGGCGCTCGCCTGGTAAACAGGAGGGCGTGGGTTCAATCCCAGCCGAGGTATGGAATTTTATTCTCAATATAATTTGAGAATTTGACCACAATAATAGTAGTAGCCTACTGCTGGAGTAAAGGGCCTTTTCAGTCCTATGCGAGCAGTATAAATAAGCACTAATTATATTATTATTAGGACGGCACGTCAAATACCTAAAGGTATAAGAAGGTAGACCGCACATAGTGCTCGGTCTAACTAGGATGGACGCGTTAGTTTGTTGGTCAACTTTCGCCTTAATTATTATTACTTATTATTACTTATGATGCTATTATTATTATTACCGCTATTACCCTTATTATTATTATTATCTATTATTATTATTATTATTCATTATTATTATGTATCTATTATTA